>NW_027495082.1:0-248151 GCF_021521415.1 Bidens hawaiensis | reverse complement strand
TGAAGAAAAACCTACCGTATGGCAGTTTAAAACCACCGTAGGGCATTTGGAAGCCACCGTAAGCTACGGTGGCCACCGTAGCTTACGGTGGGCCTGACGCTGAAACTCGTAACAGCCTTATAAACTCGTTTTAGGGACGCCTTTTGAGATCCTAATCATATCTTTTCACCCTAGAGCAACCAAGAGGCGATTTTGGAGTGCAAGAACAATATTTTGAGTGTGGTAATCATTAAAGACTCGTTTTTGATTCATATGCAAACTATAATCGAAGGAATGATGAACCGAATCATGCTCGGCTAAACTCCTTATTGTTTTCCCTCGGACTGTAAGGTTTATTTATGAATGTTTTGTTGAATGTTTATGCAATTTCTGAGATAATAATTGATCTTATTGATTTCATTATTATGGTGTTTATGTATTGGTTGATAGATTGTTAGTTTATCGAATTGTGTTCTAAACCGTCAGTTCTTGGTGCTTTAAGTAATCGAGATTAATCGAGAGGGATTCGGGGTTAGATAAACTAATTGGTTTTTGATTGATTACCTTGCGTTTTATAATCCAAGTACTTGATCCTCAATTATCGCAATCGTTTACATAAACACGAACTTTATTTATTGTTCATCTCAGTTAAACATTAACTTTGACATTCATAGAAACCTGAAACCGAGGAAGGCATATTGTCTCATATTGATTAAAACTCGTTTATTGTGTTAGCTATTTTTGTTAATCAAAACCAACAACCAAATCTTTGAATATACTTTTTGCATTTAGTTTACTTTAGATAAATTACACAACTACTTGGTAACATAATTTTCACAAACTCCCTGTGTTCGATACCCGCTTACCGCTATCTAATAGTTGTAATCGGTTTATTTTTGAGTGAGTCTTCGATCTCACGTCAAATTTTGGCGCCGTTGCCGGGGAGTAGTACGCAACGTGTGTTAGCTTTAGTAGTATTTGTATTATTTTCGGGTTTACGCTGGTTGTGTTAGTGTGCAGGTACCTATAGGTGTATGCATACTAGAGGCTCTAACAGGTCATCACCGCTAGTAGTTGATCCCGAGATTGACAGAACACTTCGAAGAAACCAAGTCTTACTAAGGGAGAATAAGCTTCTTGGTTCTCCAACCGCATCAAACAACATGGATTCACCACTTCCCACTTCGGGTCAAACAATCCTGACTACACCTCCACCAAATCCACCTCCACCGATCACCACTAATATACCTACAGCATCAAGTGAACTCCAACCACCACTTACAACCGAAACCATAGCTGCCCAATTCACCTATGCAACATCATCCACATTGCCACTTATTACCAACCTTTTTTCCTACATTTGGTGCATCGTCATCTCAACAACATCAACAACCAACCTTTCAACCATCACAATCAAGCTACCAATATCAACCCCAAACTTTTATGCAACATTCAAGATCACAAGGTGACGGATACGGATATGGGTTTGATAGTGAATTTGAAGGGTATGAAGTGGAAGGTTACTACGTGAGAGGTAATGGAGGAAAAATGGTAAATCCAGGAACTTTTGGTTATGGTCAATGGCAACAAACACCACCGGTTATTCAACAACAACCACCACCAGTTCAACAAGCTCAACCACCAGTTCAACAACCGGCAGTTATACAACAAGCTCAACAACAACCACCGGTTGTTGTTAATCAACAAGTTCAACCGCCACCAATTGTTCAACAACCCCAAGGGCAACCTCAAGAACAACAATTCCAACCACAAATGCCCCAACCACAGTTTCAACAACAATATGCGCAGCCAAGGCCCGTTTATAGGCAAATGGGGCCAACCAAGAGTTACCAATGGGTGGTACCAAGAAGGCATGCAAGAGAGATGGTAAGGGGGATTGAAGCCCATTTCCGACCCATAATTACTAATAATCCGTCTCTAGTGGTTATCCCTCTCAATCATCAAGGGAGGACATTTGAAGTAAGAACAAATTCACTTCAAAGTCTTCCGAAGTATAAGGGTCTAGCAACGGAGGAACCTTACTTCCACTTGGAGGCATATGACTCCATTTGCAACACAATTGGGGGTCAAGGTTTTACATCGGATGATGTGAAGTTGGTTCTATTTCAATTTTCATTGGAAGACAAGGCAAAGAGATGGTTTTACACTTAGCCTTCCACGTCTATTTATACTTTGGCCGAAATGCAACAAAGATTTTAGAAGAATTTTACACGGCCAAAAGACCAATGATGCGAGAAGAAGTTTTAGAACCTTCCAACAACAATCGGGGAAAATGTTTCATGAAGCATTCGAGAGGTTCAATATGATGATAAAAAAGTGTCCTCATCATGGTATTGCGCTTTGGGAATTGTTAAATGCGTTTCATGAGGTTTGAGTATGGAGGATGAACGGGATTTGCAGTCGATCACTAATGGTACATTTGGTACCAATTATGAACAAGATGATTGGGCGTATTTGGAACAAATGGCGATTACCTCAAAGAGAAAGGCCCAAACCAGAAGAAGAGCAAGACCGGCGATTGGCAAACCGCAAGTGCAAGCCGTGGAAGAAGGAAATGTACAAACCACTTAATCAAGTAATCAATGTTTGTACCAATTGTAACGAATTGGGTCATGCAACGGAGGTATGTACGGTAGGTCAAGAACCGGTGGAAGAGGTGAATGCACTTAAAGAGGGAGGTGGTAGAAATTACAACATGAACTCCAACACCTACCACCCCGGGTTAAGAAATCACCCGAATTATTCGTTATGGAAATCCGGCCACTCAATTTAACGCGAATTTTCAAAAAAGTCAAAGCAATTATGTCCCTCGCCAACAATATAATAACCAAGGTAATTATCATGGCGGGAATAATCAAGGATTTCAAGGTCAAGAGGGTGGTGGTCAAAGTGGGTCAACGGGTCAAAGTTCATCGAGTGGAAATGAGGTTATGGACATGCTCAAGGTGATGCAACAAGACATGCATAGGAGAAATCAACTTGATGAAATTCGCATGCAAACGGATGAGGTTCGTGACAAATCCATTCAATCGTTGACCACTCAAATGGGTCAACTTGTAACCGATGTGGCGAATTTGAAGAAAAACAGCTCGAGCCTAAAGAAGGGGAACAACGTTCATAACAATGCGGTAAGTATTTTACCCAATCTTGAAATTTCGAGTGTTCAAAGTGATCCAACACCACAGTTTGTTGAGAGGGTGGTGGAAGATATTAGTGATGAGATTGAAAATGTGGGTAATTATGAAACAATTTTTCAAAATAACTCTGAATTACAACCGAATGAAAAATCTTTTTATGAAAATTGTTCTTTTGATAAATGTTTAAATGACAAATTAACCAAAATAAGGGATGAGAGGGTTGATAATAATATTATCCCGAGTAAACTTCAAGACCCAGGTGTGCCCCTTTTATCAATCCAAATTGGTGAATTTAAAACTAATCGAGCACTGCTAGATCTTGGAGCTTGTGTTAGAATCATGCCCGGTAGTTTATATGATCAGTATGAGTTTGGTCCACTACAAAAGTAAACACCACCGTGGTTTTAGCGGATCAAACCCATACACTTCCTCGAGGCATGCTAAATAATGTGATGGTACATGTGAAGGATTTCTGTTACCCAGTTGACTTTTTAGTACTTGATTATGCTAAAAATGTAACTAACACGCAGCCCACTGTCATATTGGGTAGACCCTTCCTTGCCACTTCACTTGCAGTGATTGATTGTTCCAAGGGGACACTAGGAATAAAGTGTGGGAATCGTTATAAACGATTATTATTATTTGAAAATAATACTAACTCTTTTGTTGACAAGGAAAGCCTAAAGGCGGATTTTGTTAACAAGTGTGTATCCTTGAGCAAGGATCAAACGAAAGTGGAGTGTTTTTGTGATTGACAGGTTAGTTGAGAAGAAAGAAGTTGAACATCAACAGAGTGAGAAGGCGGCTGAAAAAGGTAGCCGACCAAAAAAGACGAAAATGAGACATTCACCTAACCTAAATGATCCATGGTGGAGGATGAGGATGTTCGGGCCTGACCCTGGTTTGCTGGAAGACTGGCAACAATTTCTTGAAAAGGAGCGTGCTTATAACGAGAAAACTGCACGGGAGTGGGCCAGTCACCCACCTTGAATGTTATAAAAGTTTCAAAAAGGTGGTAATTGTACATTTTGTATATTTTAATTTTTATTTTGCATTATAATTTCTAGTTTATTTGTTATTAGTGGTCATTTAAGCTATCATCTTAGCAAAAACCAAGTGTGGGGAAATTCTTATGGATTTCTCTTTGACACTGTGTTGGGAACAACCCGGGTTTTTCATAGAAGGAAGTGGAGTTTTAATTAGTAGTGTCTTTGTTTTTATTTTCTCAAAACCATACATTGAGGACAATGTATCCCAAGTGTGGGGATGGGGGTATTGGAATTTCCTTTTACAAAATTTTCAAAAAAAATAAAAAATTAATTAAAAAAATCAGAAAAATAGAAAAATTTTTAAAAAATGTGTTTAAAGAAACCGGAAAGTGGTAAGATGGCGGGGGTAAGGTTGTGGTTCCTTTTCATGGTCACAATTCCCTAAATAACATGTGCCTAGTTGTTTTTAAAAAGGAGATAATGTAGTTTTCTAACCAAGGTTAGCATGCTTTCGGTGTAATAACTTGCATAACACGTTCATTTACACTTGAGAGTTGAGAAAGTATTGTTTGGTGAGACGGTTGATATTCTCCGATAGAACTTGTACAATTAGTTCACTTCGAGATCTTAGCTTGGTATGAGTGCAAAAGTGATAGAGGCACTTAGGTTAAGCCTCGTCTGGATGAGCGAGAGTGTGGGTTTTGGGGGGTTGGGGCCTCATACATTATACATATGAGGATGGATATGTGAGGGGCGGGGGGTTGGTTCCTTTAGAAAACCTTATTGGTCCTATTCTTTTATTTAATCAACCCCGGTGTTATATTGCGAAACGATCCGACTTAATAGGTTTCTATGTAATTGTTTTAGTATTTATCAGTAAGAGATGTGAAGCATTATGTTTATCATGCTAGTATGTAATGTTCAAGTATTATATTAGTTCAAAAAAAAGAAAAAAAAAGGGTTTGTATTAGAATTGCAATGTTTATGTATACAATGTTCAAAGTATTATGTATTGAGTGAAAAGAAAAAAAAGAAAAAGAAAAAAAAAGAGAAAAAAAAAGAAAAGAAAAAGAGAAGTTAGTGATGTTTATAGTTGTTTATTTTATTGTTTATTTAGTTTGTTTGTAATAAGTCAGATCGGATCGTTTGAGCTACTTTCAATATTCCCTTCCATACCCTTACACTTGGCCCCATTACAACCTGTTTTAAGACCTTTTGATTTGCATTCATGTCAAAAGCATTTACATAGGTGGAGATTTGATGATTGTGAAAGCGTATGCGAGGAGAATTGATTAAATGCGAAATGTATGGATGATCACCAGGGAAAAGTTAATGGGTAAACGTGTGTTATGTATAGGTAAAAGCCGAAAGCATGTTAGGTGTGGTTAGAAATCTATGGTTTAAATGTAGCATCAAGTGGACTAGTGCAACCGATAGAAACGAGGGAATAGGTTATGACTTGGGACCTTAACCGAACCGGATTTGTGGTAAGATCGGTGGCTACAATTTGAAAATAATAAAAACTTTGTGTTGAGATGTTGCTTGAGGGCAAGCAACTGGTAAGTGTGGGAATGTGACGGGTGGTCCATGAGACAACCTTTAAGTGGTTTAAGAACAATAATAATCATGTGTTTAATGGGTTTATCTTGTTGAACTAGTTGACTATGGTTACTCATATAATTGCAGGTAGGAGAAGATAGAGAATGTAATTACGAGTACGTGGGCGAAAACGGTGAAGAAAACGGACTTGAAACGAGAAAGTTATGACGAAAACAAGGAGGCCATGTTAAAGGCCACCGTAGCTTACGGTAGCCACCGTAAGTTACAGTGGAATCTGAAGAAAAACCTACCGTATGGCAGTTTAAAACCACCGTAGGGCATTTTGAATCCACCGTAAGCTACGGTGGCCACCGTAGCTTACGGTGTGCCTGACGCTGAAACTCGTAACAGCCTTATAAACTCGTTTTAGGGACGCCTTTTGAGATCCTAATCATATCTTTTCACCCTAGAGCAACCAAGAGGCGATTTTGGAGTGCAAGAACAATATTTTGAGTGTGGTAATCATTAAAGACTCGTTTTTGATTCATATGCAAACTATAATCGAAGGAATGATGAACCGAATCATGCTCGGCTAAACTCCTTATTGTTTTCCCTCGGACTGTAAGGTTTATTTATGAATGTTTTGTTGAATGTTTATGCAATTTCTGAGATAATAATTGATCTTATTGATTTCATTATTATGGTGTTTATGTATTGGTTGATAGATTGTTAGTTTATCGAATTTGTGTTCTAAACCGTCAGTTCTTGGTGCTTTAAGTAATCGAGATTAATCGAGAGGGATTCGGGGTTAGATAAACTAATTGGTTTTTGATTGATTACCTTGCGTTTTATAATCCAAGTACTTGATCCTCAATTATCGCAATCGTTTACATAAACACGAACTTTATTTATTGTTCATCTCAGTTAAACATTAACTTTGACATTCATAGAAACCTGAAACCGAGGGAAGGCATATTGTCTCATATTGATTAAAACTCGTTTATTGTGTTAGCTATTTTTGTTAATCAAAACCAACAACCAAATCTTTGAATATACTTTTTGCATTTAGTTTACTTTAGATAAATTACACAACTACTTGGTAACACAATTTTCACAAACTCCCTGTGTTAGCCAATAAGTAATATGACCAAAGTCATAGATACGGTCGAGTGACAAGTACCTTTCGGTAATTTGTAAGCAGGCAGATGTAAAAATATCTTAATGATGTAACTGTAAAATGTGTCATTTATAAATTAATGTATTCACCAGTATTTCTTGCTGATCAAATATTTTAAACATGTTTCAGGTGACTTGTTAGAGACAAAGGAATGATGCTTGCGGGCTTCCAGCTTAAATAAGTGGCTTGTCACAAGAATAAAGAAACGTGTTTTGTAAATTAGGGTGTAACCCTATAAAACTTATGTTTGTATCAAAAGGAATTAAATTCACGGTTATCATAATAATAATCTTAGTGTTTTTATAACTCTGATGAAATTTTCCGCTGCAAAATAATTTTATAAACACCGATACCACCAATCAATGTTCACGGCTCCCCTCCCGGGGTATAAGGGTCGGGGGCTGTGACAAACACTTTGATCCCTTAATATTACACTTACTTTCTTATCAACTTATAGGTTAAAATTCGAATTAACATGTTATAAACCGAAATAGACTCGTCATCAACACACAACTAATTATATTACACACTGCTCATGTAATAAACCATCATCACATATTCTGTTGGTTAGTTAAAAGTTTTGGGTCCCCCCCCCCCTAAATTGTGTCATTTCATGTACGTTCCCTCTAAAGAGTTCAATATTGGTAATGGCAAACCTCCTCAATTAAGCAATTAACAAGTGTGTTATGGCTTGTTTTGTATTATGCCTAAATAAGTATTTTATGGCTTGTTTGGAATTCTGCCTAGATAAGTTATCAACACATAACTAATTATACTACACACTACTCATGTATTAAACCAACATCACATATTCTTAACATGTTGCAATCCATAAACATTACAACCCAAAACAAGTTCTGATAAAAACAACAGTCTAACATTAAAATCCAAAACAAGTTGTACTACCATTAAAAATTTTCAAATCCAAAACACAAAACCAAAAGTCTTACTTTCAAATCCACATAATGAAAATACTTGTACCATAATATCAAGATAGCTTCAAGCGTTCAATTATTCTTGCATGCGCTGTGTTTTCCAGTCCCATCTTCGCATTAGCAGACAAACTATCATACTCCATCATAACATTCACGAACTCCGCCTTTGTCAAGTTGATTTCACTCAGCAACATCTTCGCGACATACTTCCTTCGAAGATCGTTTAGCTCCGCCTTTTGTTTCCCTATAACCTTTCCACGAGCGTCAACCTCATCTGAGAGCCCACAATCAGTAAACCATTCCTTTGTCACACAACCCTTACAGGTCTCCATGTGTCTCATCATAAACACTCCACAATCTACATGGTTGCTTTTACTAGCCCATGGTATATCCACCCTCGTCAGTGTAGATGTATTGACCTTTGACGCACCGGGGTGATCTACCAACGCTAGGTAACCAGCAAACGTTTCTCTTTGTCACAAATGTTAATAATAGTTAACATAAAATTTTAATAATAATGCTTCAACAACAAAAAACACACATACCATCTTCTCGGGCCAGCCCTTATACATATACTTGAACGACCCCTTGGTCCCCATATTATTAATAACAAAAGTCTGATGTGTCTTCAGGTTGAACGCCATTAAATAGAAGTGCTTTGTGTTTATAATTGGTATCAACACAACATCCACGCCTACAATGCTTCTTAGTCTTTGCGTTTCCAGATGCTTGTTCATTTTTTCCTTAAAATATCCGATTCTGGTTGGTAGATCTTTTTCATACTGGTCCGGTAGCTGTGTCATTTATCAACACAAATTAATCATTATTCATGACAAACTAAACAACACTACTAAATAAAAACATACTATTCATACCAGCATCACCGCCGAGCAGAAAAGTCTATGAATTGTGTTAAACTTTGAGCGTATAGCTTCTTCGTGGTTTAACACACTTTCCCAAGCTGACATTACCGACACATGCACCCATTTGTCAGGCCGTAAAGTTTCCATTATCACCTTTCGTATGGTAACCCCACCTGCCGTGCTAAATACAATGTCCCTGAATTAATCAAAATAACTAGACATTAAATATAAAGTACATAATACCCTATACATATTCCTAATTAATAACACATAAACACTAAAACTTACCAATGGTTCCCGTAAGCCGTGAACACAAACTCAGCCACCTTCGACACTTCCTTTGTTAGCGTAGCTTTCAACGAAACCGCGCGTTTCGCATGCGGTGAGCAGTAAACTTCAGAAAGGAACTTAAATCTCTGAGTTCTTTTAGGTGTGTTTACCTCCCAGTCCGGTTCAACAACTTGCTTCCCTTTAGCTAAAAGAGCTAACGACAATCATCTTTTTTAACTCCAGATTCAAGATTGAATTCGGGCACACTAAAACTAACTTTTTTCTTTTGGGGCGTAGACTTTATTGAACCAGAATCATATTTTGCCATCACCCTTTCCATGCTTTCCGAAGTTCTTTGTGGCATCACTATTGGAGATGCTTCACCGTCCCCATCTCCTTCATTATTCCCAAACTCATCCTCCCCCTTACCGGTGTATCTAGCCAGGGTTTTCTTCCACTGATCGTCCAACTCTTTAATTAACAGGCTACCAGAACACTCATCATGTGCTTCATCAAACTCCCGACATATATCTCCGTATGCGTTATCAAAATGTTGCATCAGGTCCGCCAGTCGCTCTGCTCCCTCCTATTTCCAAAAACACCCAACACTTTAATACTTAAAATCGCAACTTACATATACAAAAAAACATCTAAACTTTAATTCTATCTTACCTCTTCATCAGTTTGTGTCGGCATATTTATCATTTCTTCACCATTATCAAACCTCTCCTGGTGTTGCTCTGATTCAACAACAACAACTTTATCAAACGTAAAATCTTGTTTTATTTGAACATCAGCCACCTTATCACCATCCTCTTGTTGTTGATCCGATTCAACAAACTTCTTAGTGTGTTTTCTGATCACCATTTTGGCTAACTCCTTTTTCATAAACTTAGCAACCTTTTTACCCCCATCAACATCCCCCACATCTTTATCTTGATTTGTTTTCTTTTTAATGACCTTACCCGGTGATTTTTCAATTGTGACCTTACCAAGCCGGTTCTCCTCCAACATGTCTTGTAAAATTGTTAGGTCGCGTCCACGGAAACCTTAACCGGCATCAACTTCTTGCCATTTTCCACGACACTATTAAACTGACTATTCGCGTACGCATACTACAAACAAAATCAAACACCATTTTCAAAAAACCAACAACTAACAGTTTTAAAAAAAGACAGGTAACAGTTGTGTTAATAATATTTTGAAATACCCTTACAAAACAAACAACATTGTAATCAAATACGTACCGCTAGCAAAATCATGGACCCTGATGTGTGTATAATGATGCTCTCACAACTAAGCTTTAAATTTATTAAACAAGACTCCTAAAGAAACCACACAAAATGGCAAGTGTACCGATCACTAATAGTATAGCACTAATGAAGTCCGAGTATCGAACACAAGGACACGAACCAAGACTCACCTAAGAATATTTAAATGATTTTTATTAATTAAATACTTAACCTAACTTACTTTAACTAAATTAATTAACTAGACTTAACTTAACTTAACTAAACTTGACGAAACACTTAACAAAACTTGGAACCTTAACTGCAAATGGAGAAAACGTCTACCTAGGTAAGAATCATATTGAAGGTCTAACAAGCTAATGGATTGAAGAATCTCACGACACCGGTTCCTAAGGATGACACAACTAAGGTTCCCTCAAGAAAGCTAGATCACCTCTCGGTCTCACTAACAAACCCTAACTTACACTTAATTGATTTTAACAACGAACCGGGAAACGAATGCTAAGGTGTTCTAATGCCGACTCTCCTCTCGGTCTCACCGACACACGACCCTAATGGAAACGAATAATACGCAATCAAGGATAGATGAACAATTTAGTTTAACTTAAACTAGATCAACTAATCGCTCAAAACCCAAACCCGAAAAGAACCAAACCCGCTCTCGCGCGATCCTAATCCTAACAAGTAAAAGCTATGAGACGACCTTACTTCCTATCACCTCTCGGTCTCTAAGAAGGTTCCTACCCGTTGAATCTAATCAATTAACTTACCCACTTAAAACCTACGGTTGTACACCCGCAAACAATCTCTAAACACAAAGTGAAGAGTTCAAACAAGCAAAAACCAACCAAACTAATTCAATCAATCAAAGCAAGAGGTATATGAGTATAATTAATAAAAACACAGCCACTAAACACAACCTAATTCAATATTAAACCAAACTTTCATTAACAAATCAAGCCATGATTATCAAACAATCCAATAAACTCATCAAAACCGAAGAATAATCATCAAACCTAGGTAGAACAAAGAAGTTTAGCCAATCCTAATCAATGAACAGTAGATAAAATATATATAAATGATAAACATGCTCATATAAATCTGATTACAAAAGGTTTGAATGCTTAAAAACCTAAAACGAACTCACAAACGTTAAAATAGTCAAAACCGACAACCGAAGGATAAAAGATAGACCCGTAAGCTTGTCCTCCTTGGTTTCTCCTCTAGAGCAGGTATGGTGGCTGAAAAATATGTTCTAAAATCGTTCATAGGGTATAAACCCTTTATATATGTGTTTAAACACCTCTTTCCTAATATAAAATAGGTTAAAACAAGCTCACAAGGCCCACAAGAAGACAAAATAGTCGTTTTTATGATTTCTGGCTGTTCTTGGCAGCCTTGGGACATGTTGGAATCCACCACATGCTGCTTGAATGGTATGACCTGGTCGCGTAGCTCGGCCATGCCATTTTCTGACGTTTTTCGACTTCCAGCTCGTTTATCTTCGTACGCGCGTACCAGCTTCATCCAAGCTCCGTTTTAGCTGATTCTTTCTCCATTTTACTCGTTTTCTCGCTCTATTCAACATGGGACCTATCATATACACAAACATTTAATTTCATGCAAGAAAAAGTTATATTCGTTAACGGTTTACGCACAAAACGACACAAAATCGGGATAAAACTCTATGTGTTTTACAACATATCAAATATCCCCACACTTGAACCTTTTTCGTCCTTGAAAAAGATTTATGCAATGGAATCATAATCGAAAAACTGATCTTAAAAACATATAGATTATTTTAAAGTTCAAAGAAACGCAAAAACTGCAATTGCCGATATTGTTGTCCACTTAAACCCATGCCTTAATCTTTACCGGGACAAAAAACATTTGACAATAATATTACTCAGTGGTTTACACAATTAATACCCGCTTATTTTCAGCTTTTACCGGACCAGGCCACCCCAACTTGACTTAAACCTCAAAATTAGCAGATTTAAAACTTTTGTTGCTCTGTAGTGGCGTTGATAGCCGAAAGACAAGGGTACATGCACCGATCAGCCGGTGTCCTGATGATTGAGTGCTATGTGCCTTATGTCCAAGGCTTGATGCAAAACTACTATCGAGCCGGGAGTCTCACCGAAAGCAGCCTCTCTATCCTTATAGGGTAGAGGTAAGGCTGTCTACATCTTACCCTCCTCAGACCCTACCATAGCTTTGCTATTGGTGGGATATACTGAGTACGATGATGATGATGATGATGATGATGATGATGATGATGATGATGATGATGAAAACTTTTGTTGCTCTATTTTTTATGAATAGTTAAGACGATCAAGGGTATTGTTTATCCACCTAAGCTTAAGCATCAAAGTATACCAAGCAGCCATTAGATATGATTAAGGTACAATTAATTAATAGCCGGTGTTCCCCACAACATGACATACCCCCGTTATCAAGCAATACACCGAACCATTACCATAGGTGAGCATGCAAAATTTCATCTGTAGGGCTTACATGTAGCGTGTCCCTTGTGGTCCGTTTCTTACTGGTAATAAGACGCAAGCAAGGGGACCCCACATGGCTAACAGCATGGATGATCAAGTCTGTAGTGTATTTGTACTGTTGTGATCATGTTTAAAGACTTATGTGGCAGAAAACTGCGGGTTTGCTCTTTTTAGCTTTATTTTAAATATTCACAACCTCACTTAGGAATTGGGAATACCCAGATGAATAGATTGCATACAGACCCATGGTCTCCGGACCCCGTGTCATCCCATCAATACAAGATTTAAGGTTATAAAACCATACGCCAATGAGGTGTAAAACACTAGACTAGCAGTTTAAGATTTATATCACAGGCTACACGGCATACTCTAACGTTAAGCCTACCCAAGCATCATATGATAACGTATTCAAAATTTTAAACTTTTCACTTTTCATACCAATAATTGAGGCTTGAGTATGGCCCGACCTTTCATTACTTATCTTTCACGGACAAAACGCTTTACCCACAAAAGATTTTCGTTTTAACCATTTTATCAAATTGCCCTTTCATTCTCAAGGCTGAGCCTACCGACACATCCCAAGTTAAGTGCGTTTTCTTTTATTTATCTCATATTATTAGTAGTTTGAAAAACCAATTTCCGATTTTACTATCATCTTCCATTATTTGCAAAAATATTCATTAAAGTTTTTTGGGACATTTTTCTTTTAAGTTTTCAATCAATTTATTTTTTTAATTTTTTTTTATTTTGCCAATAACATTAATTTCCCATCCCCACACTTAAATTTCACATTTTCCTCAATGTGAGACAAGGAAAAGACAAAACTAAACATAAAGAAAATTAAAGTGGAACAGACTCCCCTGGTATATGTGATCATGCAAGTGTGCGGTGAATCATGTTCCTCGCCCTCCTATTCGAACGCAAGCATAAAACTCCAGTGCTCTTTATCAAACTATCACTAACGAACGAAAGCGGCAATCCTTAAGAAAATTGCATCCCCACACTTGTTTAAAACTCCAGCTCATCAACAGTCATCAACCAACCAAGGAATAACCTGAAAGTAAGAGAAGAAACACCCGGCAAAACTCGAAAATAAAAATAAAAATGAAAATAAAATAATAAGGAAAGATATTACCGAGTTGCCTCCCGGGAAGCGCTAAGTTTATTGAATAGTCTTCAGCCGGACTCCCTCCCGAAACCTCAATCAGGAGGCTTCTCCTTTATCCTCTTCCCATCGATGCTCCTCAACACTCTCCTTTTACAATTGGTCGGGAAGAAACCAATTGCACAACTCTCATGGGCCCGACCATATGAATTAAACTCGGCCCACCAACTCTTGAATTCCCCAAAAAATGGTTCAATGAAGTGAAACAGGGAAGTCAATCTCTTCATCACACCATGACCTCTGAGCCTAGATATCCTCCTTCTAATTCTTTTAGCCAAGTTTTTAAAACTTAACACGTCCCGAATGGAGATTGAGTACAGTTCGTGTTTTGGTTTTTCACAATCGAGGTGTACTGTCGGAAGAACTGAATCAACTCTACCCATGGCTCTCTTCACAAGTCTCATTCTTGACCCCCACACTTGGCTCGTTATACAATAGATCTTCAAGCAACTTCAAATCACCAAGTGGGTCAAACTCTCCATCATCCATAATGGTAAAATCCATAAACTCATCACCAAACTCACCCATGAACTCGTCCTCCCAAGAGGGAACATTCTCCTCTACTCTATGCTCCTCCATTCCGGTATCTTCAATCTCACTCAGGGTTTCAAACAAAGGTGGATTCAAAGGTGGAATATATTCCAAATCATTTCTAATAGCAAACAATACATCATCCATTATTTCCTCCAATTCTGGGGTGGGCTCTAATATATTCCCTGATAAATCTTTATACCTAAGAAGTTCCCCATTTGATCATATGCAAATCGGTATGGAAGAGGCTTTGCCAAAAGTGATTCCCATGGAGCTTTTCGTGCCTCGACTTCTATATTTCTCCTCTCATAAGCATCATGCACCCAGTGATTTCCGTCACAAACTTTGCACCATGGTTCTCCAACTTTTAATCTGAACATTTTTCCTATAAAAAAAAAACACTCAAAAGAAACGGATCACGTGCACCAGATAAAAATAGAAAAAAAATAAAACTAAACTTAAACTACACTAAACTAAAATAAACTAAACTAATGTAATCGAAATATAAATACGAAATACAATAGGCAAGTCCCTAAATCGAGTCGTTCTCAATACGCCTCAACCGTGTCCCCGGCAACGGCGCCAAAAACTTGATGTGTGTATAATGATGCTCTCACAACTAAGCTTTAAATTTATTAAACAAGACTCCTAAAGAAACCACACAAAATGGCAAGTGTACCGATCACTAATAGTATAGCACTAATGAAGTCCGAGTATCGAACACAAGGACACGTGAAAACGGTTTTAACACTTAACCCTAACCAAGACTCACCTAAGAATATTTAAATGATTTTTATTAATTAACTACTTATCTAACTTACTTTAACTAAATTAATTAACTAGACTTAACTTAACTTAACTAAACTTGACGAAACACTTAACAAAACTTGGAACCTTAACTGCAAATGGAGAAAACGTCTACCTAGGTAGGAATCATATTGAAGGTCTAACAAGCTAATGGATTGAAGAATCTCACGACACCGGTTCCTAAGGATGACACAACTAAGGTTCGCTCAAGAAAGCTAGATCACCTCTCGGTCTCACTAACAAACCCTAACTTACACTTAATTGATTTTAACAACGAACCGGGAAACGAATGCTAAGGTGTTCTAATGCCGACTCTCCTCTCGGTCTCACCGACACACGACCCTAATGGAAACGAATACTACGCAACCAAGGATAGATGAACAATTTAGTTTAACTTAAACTAGATCAACTAATCGCTCAAAACCCAAATCCGAAAAGAACCGAACCCGCTCTCGCGCTATCATAATCCTAACAAGTAAAAGCTATGAGACGACCTTACTTCCTATCAACTCTCGGTCTCTAAGAAGGTGCCTACCCACTGAATCTAATCAATTAACTTACCCACTTAAAACCTACGGTTGTACACCCGCAAACATCTCTAAACACAAAGTAAAGAGTTCAAACAAGCAAAAACCAACCAAAACTAATTCAATCAACCAAAGCAAGAGGTATATGAGTATAATTAATAAAAACACAGCCACTAAACACAACCTAATTCAATATTAAACCAAACTTTCATTAACAAATCAAGCCATGATGATCAAACAATCCAATAAACTCATCAAAACCGAAGAATAATCATCAAACCTAGGTAAAACAAAGAAGTTTAGCCAATCCTAATGTCACACCCTCAAAATCCACTAACGGAGTTTTACCGTCAGAGGGTGTGAACTGGCAGGATCGGAATCATTAGTTATAACCAAACCAAAGAAAAACGTTTAAATGAAAGTAAGTGCGGAAGCGTAAAACCTTAATTCAAAAGTTGCGTCACGCAGGACGACTTAAAACCAAATGTAAATGTTAAAATTAAGTTTGCAGAGTAAAGATGTTTCCAATTAATGCATGCTCCTAAACCGCGCGCCCGCCTCGGCTACCTGAGAATAACATACTAAAAGTGTCAACACAAGGTTGGTGAGTTCACAAGTAAAATAAGATAAATCGTTTAGCGTTTTGCGTAACCTCGTTACGACGTTTGAGTGTGTAACCACGTTACAGCGTTTAAGTGTTTTGCATTACCCCGTTACGACGTTTGAGTGTGTAACCACGTTACAGCGTTTAAGTGTTGCGTAACCCCGTTACGACGTTTGAGTGTGTAACCTCGTTACAGCGTTTAAGTGTTTTGCATTACCAGATAGTGTTATGTCAAATTATATATCGATAGGTAGCTAATCTATACAACAAGTATCGCTAAGTGGTTCGCGACCGAAGCTGACTGTTTATCAAGTGCCCGTCACCAGGTCCTCCAGACCATGGTAAGTGTTAGCCAAAATTACACCCACTCAACCTCCAGTTGAGCTTAGCGTCGGGTGGGGTTTGTCAAACCCAGTAGTACTACCCAAAAGTGACTCGCTATTCCAAATATTAACCGGTCCGATGTGTGGGACTTCAAATGTTACATGTGCCGCTTAGCCTTTACAAGTGATATATAATTTATAACAAAATCTTTCATATGCGTTTATCTCAGAAAATATGTTTATCGGAGTATGTTATCTCCCCCAAGTGAAAAACGTTTGAAAACAGTTTAAGAGTGGGGTAAGTGAACTCACTGTTTGCGAAGAATATCCGATCTAGATCACCAAGTGATGCGCGTCGTAGAAAACTCTCTAGCGTTCTAAAATAACAAAGAGATTTTCTAAGTATCGGAACGTTTAACGAGTCTCTAGACTCGGCACATAATACCTATGCACGTAACATGTTTCGTGTTTCGTTTGTGAATCGTGTGTGACTTAAACAAGTACAATTGTGATACGATACATGAGTGAGCAATTACTTTCGTGTCATGTATTAATAACATACTTATTAGCAATTATTCCCGTAAGGGCATTTTGGTCAACAAACAAAGACTAACTAACCATTATTCCCCATAAGGGCAATTTGGTCAATTCATGGCAATCAACTAGCAACTATTCCCCGCAAGGGTATTTTGGTCAAAATACAACAATTATATAAAAACTATCATTTTTCATGCATTCCTATACAACTCAGCAGCTAGTTTCGTTATGACAGAATTTCTACTTGAAAGATTGTGCTATTTCACCGATCATATCATCTCAATTAATTCACCAAAAATTACCACAGAAGCATACATATCTTAGGTTTCCAGAACATCTTTTATCTTATTTTTATTCCATATAGATTTCTCATAATGATCAAAACACTACAGAAAACTCATATCAGTCAGATTCATGCACATCAGAATGTTATTTGCAATTCCCGTTAAAAGAAAAATCCAATAAATGCAAGACCACTTGGGTTTGGTTCCTAACTCAGTGAGTCAACTTCCAGAAGTGGAACCAACCCAATTGGTCTCGTAGTTCATGAGATACAACATTTACAACATAACCTAACAGCAGGTCTAACAGCTCAGCTTTGCATCACGTTTTTGTAAAATCATAAAAGTATACTTCCACTTATCCAAAAATTACGAATTTATACTTCATAGAAACTAGACTCAACCTAGTTTATTGCAGTACCCACAATCTCAATCAATTTTCACGTTTACACTTCGTTACAGTCAGTTAAACATCGTATATACATTCTGTCCAGAATCTGTTCACATCAAAACTCAACAATTTAACAATCTATGAACTATCATGCATTCACATAACACTCTAGACTCCATAAACAATATCCATGCACATAAATTACACCCAATAAAACTAACAATTAAACATAGAGGATGCATAGAATAGTTGTTTATACCTTCCTAGCACCTTAATCTTCAATCAAACTTGAAAGATCTTGAGTGTGTGTGTGTGTATATTGATCTATCACAAGGAGAGGGGAGAGGGGATGGCTGGCCGATTTGGGGTTAGGGAAAAGGGATGGGAGTTAGGGTTTAGGTTTATCATGTATTTATAGACTAATATGTTGCACCTTGGCCCCTCAACTCCTAAGTATTACTTTTTCTAGAACATTCTATCATAACTTGCACCTTAAGTTATCATTAAGTATTTCCTTTTTCTAGAACATTCTATCATAACTTGCACATTAAATTAACATGACAATAATATTATCACATAACACATAATCCTAACACATAATTATCACATCATTAGTGTTTTAGTGTGTTTCATTTATTCATCAATCGTTTGCGTTTCGGTGCAAATCCCGAAAGACTACTACACATGTAGTAAGTGTTAAGCGTCATTTAAACCCTAGTTTAAATGTAATGAAGTTTGCGTTATAGATTCAATAAATCTAAAGTTTGAATTGACGGAGTTGCGTTAACGGAGTTAACCTGAAATTGACGATTGTCACACCTAATCAATGAACAGTAGATAAAATATATATATAAATGATAAACATGCTCATATAAATCTAATTACAAAATGTTTGAATGCTTAAAAACCAAAAACGAACTCACAAAAGTTAAAATAGTCAAAACCGACAACCGAAGGATAAAATATAGACCCGTAAGCTTGTCCTCCTTGGTTTCTCCTCTAGAGCAGGTATGGTGGCTGAAAAATATGTTCTAAAATCGTTCATAGGGTATAAACCCTTTATATATGTGTTTAAACACCTCTTTCCTAATATAAAATAGGTTAAAACAAGCTCACAATGCCCACTAGAAGACAAAATAGTCTTTTTTATGATTTCTGGCTGTTCTTGGCAGCCTTGGGACATGTTGGAATCCACCACATGCTGCTTGAATGGTATGACCTGGTCGCGTAGCTCAGCCATGCCATTTTCTGACGTTTTTCGACTTCCAGCTCGTTTATCTTCGTACGCGCGTACCGGCTTCATCCGAGCTCCGTTTTAGCTTATTCTTTCTCCATTTAACTCGTTTTCTCACTCTATTCAATATGGGACCTATCATATACACAAACATTTAATTTCATGCAAGAAAAAGTTATATTCGTTAACGGTTTACGCACAAAACGACACAATATCAGGATAAAACTCTATGTGTTTTGCAACACATCAGACCCGTTGTATTCTTTACTTTCGTTCCATTTCTCGTGTCTCCTTCGCATAACTGTTATTAGGTATCGACACCAATTCAACTCCCCCAAGCTATTTATGTCTCTAACTGCTTGTAGAAATTTTTGATTTACCGTGTTATTCTCGTTAATATCACTCATATATGTCGCTAGAGCAACCAGAAAATTCATCTTGAAATGCCAGCCTATATCCCTCTTTGTTTTCACGAACTCCATAAATTATATCGGACAAAGTCTTTCAAATTAATATATAAATTATAATGAATAATTCAATACAAATAAAATAAAAGATAATTAAGACTTTTTATATTATGTAATAAATGTATTACAAATTTAGTCGCTTGATATCATTAAATGTATTTGAATTTTAAATCGAGAATGAGTTATTATACCATCATTATCTTTAACTTCATCTTTCAATTCTAAAGACCTCATTGTTTTAAATGTTGCTCTCTAATGACAGTGCTTCATTATTGTTCTTTCACAAAAATGTTTTTCACTATATACCCTAAACACTAAACCCTAAACCAAAAAAGACATCAAATTTTTCCTTTTTAAACAGCTTTCATGATGTCCAATTATAAACATACTATTGTTCAACTGTCACAATAGTCTTATACTAAATATAAAAAATGGAAAATCTGTCTATGATTTTTAAGACTTATTAAACATTGAATATGTAAAAAAATAATAAAAAAAATATTATAGTTTTCTTTAATATGAAGATTTCTCATAAATGAAATGTTAGTGTACTCTTTAAACATAATCTCTTATATATACATTTCAATTTTAAAAAAAATATCTTTATGAACTAAAAACGTTGTAGTCATATGTATACTAGCGTTTGCATCAAAACTGTAAAATGTATCGTACTTAACCAATTTAGTCCTTTTGAGCACAAGTTTTTCTGGTCCAAATGTATCTTGTCTTTATCACGAACAAATTTCCTTGGTTAACAATAATTGTAGATTTACCAATATTTGCAGGTTCCTTAATTTTATTTCTTCCACATAAAGGAAATAGGGTAATTAAGTGGTATACTATATGTATATGCATGTTAGATATTACATTAATATTAATATTTTTTTATATTAAGTATGTTTATAATATAATTTATGGCATTAATAATTCAATCAATGAAGATTGACAAATTAATACGGTATGTTGAATTTATAATTAATACATATTTAGAACCATGATATTTTTTTCCCATCAATAGAAGAAAAATGATTTGGGCGGGAATTTGATAGTGAGAATTAGCCTCAGAATATCATGTGTCCAGAATTATTTCTTTTATTAGTATATGTAGATTATAAACTTAAATAAAATAATGCATATAATTAAAAAGGATTTATTATGTTATAGTTAATTATATTTTAATAATCATTACAATATAGTCTTTAATATAACTAATATACCTGGTGAATCTCAAATCATTAATAATATATATTGTCTATTTATTAATTCGTAGTTATTTTCTTCGATTATTATTACTTAGGACATTCTGTTGATTCATATCGATGAGCGTGACGTCTATTGTACCATCATTCTTATCGCATACTTTTACCTTTACTCATTTATTAAGGCGAGTATTTCACTCACTTATTTTACTCAGTTTATCATTTATTTCACTTATTTTTATTATTATCCACATTAGCAACGGTCATCCTTGTATGTATATCAGTTTATGCATAACTTACTATTTGCTTACTTGCTTTATTTTTACCGCATTCGGAGAGGTCTATCATTATAGTATGATCATACGACCGCCGTAGTGGCCGACATCCAATCGCATGACAATGGTTTCACCGACAACTCATTTTTGGTAACCAATGCCCGATTCGCATGGCAACGGTTTAGCCCTTTCTTTATTATCTGATTGAATTGTGTACATGCTTTGGTTATTATTGCATGGTCGGCGTCCAATTGCATTTTTCTTTATTTATTATATATTATCTCACTTAGCTGGTGTTTTACTCACTCAACCTCGTGTTAACAAAATTATTTGTATTTTCAACGCATATGCAGGTTACCGTGTGATTTGTTTATTTGGATTTATTGAAGAACTTAGAGTTTACTATACTAGAGAAGAGATATCAAAATTTAATCTGATTTGAACTATTTATTTTCTTATTTGTTAAATTATGGATGATGTATTTTATTTATTTGGATTTTGTTGAATCTTTAAATTAAATAAATATATATTGTCATTTTAATTGTTACATGATAATACCTTGAGAATTGTGAGGAATCAGCTCACGCCCCGACATTTCCATCTTAGATTTGGGGTGTGACAATAACTATAACCGTTATCAAATTAGTTCATAGCCCCACTTTACTGTTTTCAAACATTTTTGAAGGAGAAACATGCTTGTTTATTTGGACTCGCAAAACATACTTACATGCTTATATGTTTTGCATTGTATGAATTTTGATGCATGAGACTTATTTGCCACCCTGTTAAATTCCCCTAGTATACACAACTAGTTAACTCTTTGATAGAACCGATGACATTATTGAGTAGTATTATTCGGACTGACCACCCCACTCAAGGCTCGGTCACGCCAACCAACGCCATCCTATAGCACATTGAGTGAACATGTCCACTATGTTTACCCATGTTTCGTGACAAGACATGCGGACTAGGGCGTACGTGAATGGCTTAGTTGTGGACTAATGGTTGATGCATATATATGTATTGTTGTCATATAGCAATGAAAACAATATAATTTTATGTGGTAACAAAGTGCTTTTATACTAAACTTGTGTACTAAATCAACTTTTTTGTGACATTTTAAGAATGTTTTCTCAGGTAATAATACTTAGTTCTGCGGCTTATGCGCGCTTGGAAACTTTTAGATGCATTGTTAGGAAGACTTGGAACGTATTTATGTTTTGACGCAAACAATTTGTTTTGTTTGACATGACTAGACGAGTAGACGTTACGTGCCTGTGCATGTCATTGCTCTTTGCTTTTTTTTATGCATTTTAAACCGATTCTCTTACATTGAGCTCAACATGTAATATGTGATCGTTGCACTCCCGCACGTCCGACTTGGCGAAAGTGCGACATAAATTCCTATGGGGTAGTTCTCGAGTATAATCTAGACCATGGTACCACCACCAATACTGATCAAATTTGTTGGTGTAGAGATAGGGTCAAGAAATGGGGTGTGACATCGTATTGTCAAGTCTAGTAGAATCCTTTTTGAAATATGTTTTAAAAAAACAAAAACAAATTGAGAAATGGTTGGGTTAACACATGGTCATGTTAGACTTTTTTGACAAGCTATTGAAATGAACTCTTCCATAATTACTTCTAAAAGGAACGGTGGCGAGTGGCTATGGTAGTGGAGGAGATCAATTAGGGGAGTAGTAGAATATGAACGATTCGATTTATTGCTAGATGATCTTTCACATACGGTGTTAAAAAGTAATCGGGATTTTGATATTGACTCTTTCCTTTCTCTTTTAGAAATATTAAAAGTCATATCGAAAATATGATGTTACCAAATTGGGGTGGTGGTGGGTGGGGGGGCTTTACGGTGAAATCATTTGGTATTGATTAAAAAGTTAGCATATTTGGGTGGGGAGGATATCTTGTAATCGTCTTCCTAGTCATACAACTTTAGTGAATAGGGGAATAGATGTTCCTCGGTTCTTTGTCTTATTTTTTCTCACTCGGATGAGTCTTTTGATCATTTGTTTGGTGCTTCTGGGACTACGTTTAGAGTGTGGAGCGTCATTTGTAAATAGCCTGATTTGACTTCTATTAAAGATCTTTCTGCTTCGGGAACCTTGATTTGGGTTGACACATTATCAGTAACCGAATTGAAGAGAAAACAGTTTCATGGCATTATTCTCTACGCTTGGTGGGATATATGAAGATTCCGAAAAGATGTGGTTTTTTTCTCATGAGATGAAACGTATGATCTTATTTTCGACATTATTTGTTATTACACGTATTGGTAGATTAGCAATAGTGAGAGTAAATTAATTGTTAGTTGGCAAAATGGATTAAAAATCCTCTCCAAGTTATGCAACTGAATTTTGTCCTTTCACTAAATCTCGCTCGTTTCGTTTTATAAAATTGATATATGTACGATAAGTAAAACTAGTTTAATGTGTATAAGGCTTTAAAAATTTATAGAGAAAAAGAAAAATCTAAAAATAAAGCCGATCTTTTAATATCGTAACAAACAACCGACCAGCCGGTAACGACGTTTTAAAAGCAAAAACAACTCATTAACATTTGTTTTAAAAGTTGTATACTTTAAATAGAAAAGTTTGACATGAAGCATGACAAATTCTGATGTAACAAATTGATATGTGTACGATAAGTAAAACTAGTTTAATGTGTATATGCACATGATAAGTATATATTTTTTTCTCTTTTTTTTATGGCTAATTTGGAACACTTACGAACTACTAGGCGATCCAGTCATCTCCATTCTTTGAGTACTCAATCGTGATAAGTATATCTTAGTAAAATAAAGTTAAAAGCAACGAATTAGAAAAATGTATAAACGGAAGGGGGTCTTTTTATTTCATTAATTGGTTAATTTTATTATGTTTTTAACGACAAACATAAACACTCTCTCTATACCTTATTCTCCTTAAATTACTAAATCTACACTTTAGAGGATCTAATTAATCCACAACCGCTTGATTGGGAGCACACCAGTTTACCTTATCAAAAAGTTTAATATAAAAAACAAGTCGAAGTTTAAAACAAATGTTGTGCCGATTTAATATGTTCGGTAGCGATCGTTACAAGTACCATTCAAATTACCAAAAATACCGAAACAAAATGATACTTATACCAAAAACATAAAAAACAAATGCAGGTACCGGTATCGAGTATGTTCGTTCGGTAGCAGTCTGATACGATACCGGTACTCAGCACAAAATCAGGATAGAGCCAGGATGGATCTAGCATAGGTTGAGGCTGGGTAGCCCACCCCGCTACTCAATTTTCTTGGCGGCACACATTTTTAGTGATAAGTTTTTTCTTATTCATTTTATATATCAACTATACCCTTGAATAAAAGTATTTTAGTCTGTTTTTTAAACTTTTCTTTTAAATCCGTCACCAAATAGAATCAAGCAAGGATATCAATAATAACAAAAAATAAAGTTATAATACGAACAATTATATTATTTTTTATAATGCATGTTAGCATCATATATATTTCTTCCATCTAGGCATCTACAAAAATATATTATATATTCTTGATTTTACAAAAGTTGTATCTCGTGACTATGTGGCAAATTAGAGCCACTGGGAGTACTGATACAACCTCATTTTTGCCAAATAAGAGTTTGTAGCCCACTGTAAGCATTAGTTGTTTTTACCCTAGCTTCAAGTTGACTCAGCCACTTAACCTTTTTCCTTTCCCTTAGACCTAGCAACTCACAAGACCTTTTCCACTGCTTTTTCGGAAGAATCCAACACCCTCTTAAACCGTTACAAATATATTTGTTGAATACCATTGATCAATATATCATCCACCATTAATATGAACTTTTATTGCTCATTTTTTTAGTATAAATAAAGGCAAACTCACACATTGGTTTCAAACATATTAGCTCATTATTTTTTAACATTAACAAGTTTTCTCTACATAGAAGAAATGGCGTCAAGTTCTAGTTGGACATGGGATCAAAACAAGTTGTTTGAGAAGTCGTTAGTTACGTACAACAACGACCCTGATCGGTTTCAAAAGATTGCTAAAGTCGTTGGTAAGACTGTGGAAGATGTGAAGGCTCACTACCAAAAGCTTGTTGATGATGTGAATGCTATAGAGGCAGGCAAAGTTGCACTACCGAACTACAAAACCGATGAAACTCAAGGGCGCGGTCAGCACAACAAAATGAAATGAATTTGGATCGAGTAGTTATTAATAAAGCCCCCCTTCTCCTACCCCCAATGTGTTCGTGTGTGTGTGTGTGTGTTTATTTTCTGCCGAATATGGAATTATGGAAATATATGTTTAGTGTTGTGTTATGACTGTTATCTAGAAGTGTTGCAAAATATTATTATAGTTTTATAATGCTATTATCATATGTTGTTGGTGTTAGATCGAAGTGACATTTTGCAGGATCTTTATGTTTAATGCATATAAAGTATAATACCTCAAAGCTATGGTAAAACTATATTTGACAAGATTACATATAATCTTATCGTTTGTAATTTAAACTTATGTTATGCATGTGACTGAATATCGTATGTATTGTTGTAACTAGGACACTAGGTTATCAACTTATCATGACCGATAAGCGGTTATCTTGTTTAGCTAATTTGCCTTGTAAACGTTGCGATCGTTAATTGGTTATCTTACAGTTACATAACCGTTGTTGCATATGTATATAAATGAAGTACATGGTGATCAATATAGACACCAAGTTCTATCGAATCATTACATCTTTGGAACCTTTCTTGTTATTAATGATAAACACTTTATTGTGATATGATAATCCAATAAAGTGGTATCAGAGCGAATACTGGGTTCGGTTCAATACAAATTCTTCGTTGAAATCACTCAACCAGTTCGCTCCCCATGAAAAGGAAAAGGCCAGAAACTCGCAATTGTTACTATTTCTTAGAGGGGTAGGAGAAGTAAATTTGACAATCAATGATCAAGATCATATTACAAGGATCTATGTGTTATTTATCATATATGTTTAAGATTCTTTTGCATCATCTAAGAGAAAACAAAATGTTGAAGAGGGAAACAATATATATTCATTGAAGAAAAATCTTCTTATCATGAACAACAGAAGGCTGATTAATTACCTAGAAAATTATTTCAATAATGTGCATGTTCAAGTAAAGGAAGAAAGTGCTATTAGAAATGTCCTTAATAATACAAAATTTATAATGTCATATGGCAATTGTATTGCATTTCTTGAAACACTTGATGAAATTGTATATGTATCAAAATTTCATGCTATATATGCTAATACTAAAGTTCGGTGAAATGGTGGAATGGTTTTGTAATTTAAACTTATATGTGACTGGATATTTTATGTGTTATTCTAACTAGGTTATCATGACCGATTAGAAGTTATGTATGTTTTCTTTGCCTTGTAAACGTTGCGATGGTTATCATGTAATTGCATAATTTACAGTTGCATAACCGTCGTTGTCACTGCGTGAAAATTTAGATACGGTGACACAGAATAAGTGTCACTGTATCCATTTCGTCACACATATCCCTTTCAATCCAAGTGACACCAAAGCCGCCGCCACCATAGATACCATACGGTGACCTTGAAGTTTTTTGACCGTAGGTCTTAAAAAGCGTGACTAAAGGTTTCAATATTTTTGCTGGAATCAAGCTTTCGTCTATTAAGTGTGACTAAAGGTAGCAGCGGTCACATGAATCTATTTTCAATGTGACCGTTTCTACTGTATAGTCACAAACATTTATGTTTTAGCGACAACAATTTAATACAACAGTGACAAAATGTAGCAAGTTCAACATGATGTTCTTATAAGTGTGGCCGTTTCTTATATATAGTGACGTGAAAGCTTGTTATTGTCAAATTGAATTAAAATTACAGTGACAAAAGGTTTTAAGTAGTCACTTTAAGTGTGACTATTGTCTATCTTTGGTGACACATATTGTATCTGCCCAAGTTTCAACTTTAAGTGTGGCTATTGTCTATCTTTTGTGACACATAACGTTTTTGCCCACTTTTAACTATAAATGTTAATAAAAACCAAATTCAATTAATATATTGTAATTCTAATTAAAAAATCATTAAATTAACATGAAACCCCTGGCTAATGGAAATCCAAATCATATCATATATTAATAATAATATATATCCATACATAAGATTGTTCATCACACTAAACATTGAAGTACAATATATATTATCGATCTGTAGGTCGTCTTTGTTGATCGATCATCCTTGTGTCAGGATCATCATGCAGATCTTCGTCCCTTAAACCATGTTTTGCTTTTTTCTCTTCTTCTTTGGTGATGGTGACTCTGGTGGTAGCTGGAAGAACAAAACATGGAAAAAAGTTAATATATATGAAACAGATTAAAACCAAAGTGGATCGAACTTACTGTATATATGATCAATGTAAATACAATTCACTGCATAATAATTCCCAGTCAAATGAAAACAAATAAACTGGATGTTCACTGCCCACATCATCAAATGAATTCACAGCCAAATGGATGAGGAATATATCAATACTGAAATAGAAAATAAATTAATTAAGCTCATTAAGTTACTTACTTATTCAAATATATGGAAACCAAAGAAGAACTGAGAGCAAAGAGGAAACCAAACCTGTAACTCGGGACATTTGATTAGTCTTTTTGGCCAGGCAACAAAGCCACCTAATGCTTGTTCAACTGTTGTAGCTTCGTCAGTTGAAATTGGTAAAAATGCACAAGGTTTTTCAGTTGTATCAACAAAAACTTTCAGGTTATCTTTTTGAATTAGTATTCCATGAACTTTTATGACTTTTGTTTGATCCTGATGAATGTGGACTGTACCCATTGCCACAATATCCCTCATGCTCAGATGATACAGCTTACACTTGTACGTATTCTAAAAAAATTAATGGCATATATATATATATAGGGTGAGTATCAATTAAGAACCTATAATTTCATAAAGAACTCTAAGAACTAATCTAGACCCTAGATCAATTGATCAATGGTTCTAATTAATAATGGCATTTGGGTAATTAATTAAAAGACTATAGATTATTGCTAAATAAGAAAAGGGCATTATGGAGATGAAAATTATTTTCTTTGTTAACTTTTCCTATAATCTCTCATGCATCTCTCTCATCTAGTTAGAGTTTTTTTCACTCCCTAATTAAATCATCGAGATGAACAACAAAGTTTTGAACTTTTAATTAATGTACGCTGTATTAGTAATAAATATTTGCCTTCATATGGTAGATGATAATTCTCCATTATAGGTTTGTCTTCAATGATGATGTTAATATATTTATTAGAAAATAGCAGTTATTATGAAAAGTCAGAACGCAGGTTACTCATTAGCATTTTTTTGATTTTTTTTCCAGATTATTTCATATGAATTGGTTACTCAAAACGCATGTTAGTGTAATTATGCTTGGACACTTGGACGTCACAATTTCAATTTATGCAATTTTTAATTTTCTGCAATTAAATACACATGCTGTAGGAAATTTTATTTGTTTCATATTGAAAAATGACAAAAATTAAAAAAATAAAAAAATCTCACCTCCTTCATTATTAACCAACAGTTTTACGTACCATTGAAAAATTGAGTAATTCACAATACACCTTCGTCGAACCAACGATTTGAAGATTTATATATATGTAGATAGTATAGTTACGTATATGTAAAGCAACAAAATATGTGTAAATAAACCATCGTTGAAGATTTACGCATATGTAAACGAACTATTAGTTTGAAAAATGGAAGATGTGTATGGATATTTACATATACGTAAACAGTACACTTACATTTATGTAAATATATGTAAACGAACTATTAGTTTGAAAAATGGATGATGTGTATGAATATTTACATATACGTAAATAGTACACTTACATTAAATAAATAGTACACTTACATTTATGTAAATACACACAAATATGTTTTTACTTACAGAAATGTGAAGATCTACACATTATGTTGATGATCACTTTTAAAAAACATATAATTAATTTGAAGATTTACGTTTATGTAAAAAAAAGACATGATTAATAGGAAGTCCTATATTTATGTAAAGAGACGTAAATTTTAAAAATATTGGTGTGCATGAGTATTTTTATTTGTACGTAAATATATATGATAGAAAGTGAAATAAATATAGTATGAAGATAAGGTGAAGATTAAATTATTAGTATGAGATTGTTGTAAATAGGATCCGTAAGAATCGGAAAAACAAGAGAGAAAATAGAAGATAAAATAATTATAGTTAATTAACAAGAGAACTATTGGTAAGTTACAATTATACCCTTATATTTTATTATTAAAATTTAAAGCCTAAATAAAAATGAGTGGTTGATATTGGTTCTTAGAGTTTTTAATCAAATTAGAGTTCTTAAAGGAAGCCAACCCTATATATATATATATATATATATATATATATTAATTAGCATCATATATAAAGTCAAAGTCAATACTTTGGCCCGTTTGACTAACATTCAATTTCAATATAAAAATGGCAAGCAGTTGGCCAGAAAAAAGTCAAAACAACACTGCAATATACGCTGAGTAGCAACTGGGTATTTGGGATGATTTGAATCCCAACAGTTTGTTATGTTCCTAGCAGATAACTTGTAGCATAGATACGAATTGACGGATACTCTCAGATTGTGTACCTGTTTACAAGTGTAACACGTACAAAAACCACATAGCCCGGTTGCATCCGAAGCCAAAACACCAGTCACGAATGCAGGCTGCCTCGTTAAGAGCTACCGAAACAGCTTGGCGTAACTGTATGTACATTAGCAACTTACTGTTGGTACATGATGTCAGTAGTTCAGTGTCTAGTGTCTGTAATCGAGTCGTTTTGATTTGAGTTTGTATGTAAGCGAAGTTGCTAACAAGTTCGCTGATATGGGCGAACTTGTTAGACAAGCGAAGTTAGGGACAACTTCGCCTGAACATGCCAGGCGAAGTTGTCGTGATATATATGTCCTAGGTTACGGCTTAGAAATTAATTGAACGAGTTCATTATTCAGAGAACGAGTCAGAGAGAGTCTGTATTTTGGTGATCTTTGTATCACGTGTTTACGGTTGCAATATAACGTGTTTGTGTTTATTGTAACGTGTTTAATCGTTTTGTCTTCTACACTCGTAACGTCTTACGTAGGGATTCCGCACCTACGTAAAACGAGATATCTCGTGTAGATCCAGCTGGGAACCTACAATTGGTATCAGAGCTTTTGCTCGATTGTGTGGTTCGGGATTATCACGCGGGTGTAGAAATCGTTCCGTTCGACTATTCGCGGGACGAGTTTTCTGAGTTTTTGTGTTATACTCACCTCCTACAATCATAAACAACCCATATCACCTTCACAAACCTCGTAAAATCCAGAAATCTAACCTGCATATTCATCGTGTTCATCAGGCGAAGTTGCCGTCACTGTTCGTAGGGTTTCAGCGAAGATATAAGGTTAAGCGAAGTTATCCACAACTTCGCCTACCTTCTCAAGTTCGCTTATCTCAAGCGAAGTTACCCACAACTTCGCCTACCTCACAAGTTCGCTTACCTTAAGCGAAGTTATACACAACTTCGCCGAAACAGGCGAATTTAAAAAGAAAGCGAAGTTCAGAATCAGCGAAGTTCAGGGATAACTTCGCCTACAGTACTGTTAAAAATAAAATTTTTATTTTTCGGGTTTCTGTGTGTTTCGTGAAAGATGTCTTCAATCAACATTACGGAACTAGTTAAGATGGAAGTGGAAGCGGGTTCGGCTACAAAGGCACCGAAGATGCTTAAGAAAACCGATTATGTAGCGTGGAAAGATCGTTTTGAACAATATGTCAAGTACCAAGATGCTAAGATGTGGGTATGCATACAAGATGGTTACATTCCACCTACTGCTGAGTATGAGGGTCGTGATCAGATAAAGAAATACAAAGAGATGGAAGAAGAAGAGAAGAAAATGTATGAGGCCGAAAGCAAAGCTCATGCAGCAATTACTATGGCTCTTCCACAAGAGATTCTGCACACTTTCAGAAAGTACAAAACTGCCAGAGAGCTTTGGGAAGCGCTTGAAAACCGTTTTGAGGGTAATGTGGGAATCCGTGCTTCAAAGATTAAACTACTTAAAACCCAGTTCTCGGTCTTCAAGTATCTGAAGAATGAATCACTTGATGATATCATCACTAGATATTATCATCTGATGACAGAACTCAGCAATTATTCGATTACTTACAAAGAAGATGAGATTGTTGAAAAGCTTCTTGATGCTCTCCCACCGAAATGGGAGATGTACACCGTGTTGATGAGAGAAGACAAAGACTTTGCCGACTATGATTTGAAAACGGCAGTAGACAAGCTATGAACTTTTGAACTAAACATGGTTCGAAAAGAGACACCTACTGATCAGGTTCAAGATCCAGGAATGTATGGTGCCAAGGTTAATACAAGTTCAAGTTCGAAGTCTGATTCGTCTGCTTACTACTCAAAGGGAGAGTCGTGTGCTAACTCAACACATGAAGGTCATGTATCTCTCAACATGAATGGTGATGTATGCTTTGTAGCTGGAGGATCAAATGCTTCTAACCCTCAAGCAACCAAGAGTAGTTTTTCCCCAGGTGTTTCGAACAACAACTACTCAAGGATGCCCATGAGTGTTAAATCTGCTGAACAGCAGTTTGCTCTCTATGCATCCTTCATTGCTTCGTATGAAAATTACATTCAGGGTAAAATTGTTGATCCAGCAACTTTGGATGAAGATTATGATCAGATCGATGCTGATGATCTGGAAGAGATGGATCTGCAGTGGCAGATGGCGATGATTGTGAGAAGGGTTAAGCGGTTTATGAAGAAGACAGGAAGGAAGTTTGTTGGTGAGAGACCGGGTTTTGACAAGTCAAAGGTGCGCTGTTACAACTGTCAGCAGAATGGCCACTTTGCGAAGGAGTGCACGAATGAGAGAGTTGAACGTAGTCAGAACAGGTCGACACACCAGAATGGGGGTGGTAATGATAATAGAGCCATGATTTCCAGACAGAATGGGGAATATAACTGGAATCTGCACGTTGAAGAAGTGTTCGAACAGGCAAATGTGGCGAATATCGAAACTGCAGATACTGAGGAAGTGACTAGCGAAAGTGAAGCTTACATGGCAGAGGCTCAAAATGAAGCTTGTATGGCAGATGTGAAAGATTAGCTCACCGAGGTAAGTACCAAAATTCATTGTACTAAATGTGAAAATTTGTCTGAACAACTGAAAACTATAACTGATCAGTTTGTTAGTTTGGATGCTGAATTTAAAACGTTAAAAGAATATCATCATTTCACTAAAGCTAGAGAAAACAGTTATAAAGTAAAAATAAAAGCTAGTGAAAAAGATATTAAAAGTCTGAAAGCAAAATTAGCTGAAAAAATACAAGTTATTGATCTTAGCTATGAAGTCTTAGAAGAGAAAACCAAACTAATAGCTGAAAGGGATAAACAGATAGCTGATCACCAGGTGAAAGTGGTGGAACTAAACAAAAAACTTGAGAAATTCAGAAATTCCACCGCTATACTTGATCACCTCGTTAGTGATCAAGGTTCCCCAGTTAAAAGGGGAGGAATTGGTTATCATGAAGTTCCACCACCTTACAATCATAATTACACTTATGATCCTAGTAATCAGAAATCTGTTGATGTTGATTATAGTCAGAGAGTTCCGGTTAAGGTAACTATTAAAGATCCAGAAGTTAGTAAAGGCGAAACGAGTAAGCCTGTGTCTAATGTGAAAATTTCTGTGCCTAGTCCTGTCTCATCTAACTCGGACAAGTATTCCGAGTCGAGTGAGACAAAACAAGAGGCAGTGTTACCAAAAAGTGGGGAGAAGCATAAAACAACTGAAAAGAAATCTCCACTAAACCCGTATGTCCCACCTTATGTGAGACAAACGGGCAGTAATACAGCCTCAACATCTAAAACAACTATGGAAAAGAAAGTTGAACACAGGAGTTGTTTCAGATGTAATCAATTAGGACACCTAATTGCTGATTGCCCTCTGAAGCAGAAATTCAGAGGTGTGAGGCCTTCAAAATCTGAGAAAAGAAACAGTAATCAATATAGTGGTAAAACTGAAAACTCATCAAAGTTCAAAAATTGGTCTAATTCAGGTTTTCAAAGAAATAGATCTCAGTTTTTCACTGCTAACAACCAAACCATAAGTAATAATTCATTTAATTCACGATGGTTTGGATGGCCTCATAGTCAATCTCCAAGGAGGTATCCGCTCAGGACTTACAGAAATTATTCTGATGCTAACTTTGGACAGCCAAGGTACGGGATGTATCGACCCAAGACCAAGAGGTCTTGGGTCCCCAGATTTTAACCCTCTGCTTTAATCGTGCAGGAACAGTTGAACAGGGCTGCAAACAATCTATGGGTTGTGGATAGCGGCTGTTCCCGGCACATGACGGGTAACAAGAATTTGTTACACGAATTGAAACCTGTTCAAGGAGGAAGAGTGAGTTTCGCTGGAGAGAGCGGTGGAAGGATCACAGGAATTGGGACTGTGACGAATGGAAAGATGACTTTAGAGAAAGTGAACTTTGTTGAAGAATTGAAGCACAACCTGCTGAGTGTTTCGCAGATCTGTGACAAGGATTATACCATGCATTTTACCAAGAATGAGGCGATTGTGTTGCATCCTGGTTTTAAGATACCCGAGGATTGGATTGTTATGAGGGCTCCAAGAGAGAAGAATACGTATATCATGGACATGAGGTCGACTGAAATGGCCACAGAAGAATCGTGTCTTTTGTCGAAAGCGACTGAATCGGAGTCCGAATTATGGCATAGGAGAATGGGGCATGTTCATCTTCGGAATATGAACTACATTGTCAAGAATGGGTTGGTGTTGGGTGTTCCCTTGAAGAATTTCAACTTCGAAGACCAATGCTTATCATGCAAGAAGGGAAAGCAACACAAGAAATCACATCACACCAAGAAGATTAATTCAATAGTCAGCTCCCTAGAACTACTTCATATGGATCTCTTCGGTCCAGTGAATGTAAAAAGTCTAGGAGGAACATCTTACTGCTTGGTGATCACTGATGATTTCTCTCGATATTCCTGGGTATATTTCCTGAAGTCAAAGGATGAAACTGTTCAGATGGTAAAGAATTTGATTACCAAGGTTGAGAATATCATGGGAAAAAGGGTTAAGTACATCAGAAGTGACAATGGGACTGAGTTCAAGAACTATGAGATGGAGATCTTCTGCTTACAGAAGGGGATTGAACACCAGTACAGCGCTCCGTATACACCGCAACAAAATGGAGTGGCTGAGAGAAAGAACAGAACTTTAATTGAAGGAGCCAGAACCATGCTGGCTGATTCGAAACTTCCCGTGGTGTTCTGGGCTGAAGCAGTTGCAACAGCCTGTTATATCCTTAATAGAGTGTTAACTGTTAAAAGATTAAATAAAACCTGTTATGAACTTATGCATGGGAGAAAGCCCAACTTGAGTGGTCTTGAACCATTCGGGTCACCGTGTTCTATATTAAAGACCAATTCTAAATTTGGTGAAGTAGCCGACGAAGGAATCTTAGTCGGATACGTTGTTGGGACTCCCAACAGACGGGTCTTTAATACATCGACCAGCAAGGTTGAGGTGGTGTGTAACACTGATATCACAAGTTACAAATCACCAAAACCAAGCACGGGACCCGCCACGGTTTTCGACTATGATAGACTTTTTAAATATTTTAACATGCCTTATTTGGATTTTGCAGAAGTTGAGGAAAGAATGGCTAGGAAGATGATATGCGATGAGGAAGACACTTTGGTGCAACGACCACAGTATGATGAATGTCAGCCTTCCTCGTCAAATGCTGTCAATACCCCTGCTGCCTCTACTGAAGAGGAATTCATCAATCCGTTTCACTCTCAACATCATTCACCCATTGATGAGCTATCTTCGAACTTGGAAGATAATCTGAATGTCAGTTCGGTTCCGACTACGAGAATTCACAAAAATCATCCTCTGGAAAATGTGATAGGTGATCTGTCCGATGGTGTACAAACAAGACAAAGCTTGAATGAGCACACCTGTGTTTACACAAGCATTAAAGAATCAGGCATAATCAACGAATGCTTGTACACCTGCTTTATCAGCCAGATTGAACCAAAGAACTATCAAATGGCTCTCAAGGACAGCTCGTGGGTCGAAGCCATGCAAGAAGAATTAGCCCAGTTTAAGAAGATGGAAGTATGGAACTTGGTTGCAAAACCAAGGAATGTGCATGCGATTGGCACAAAATGGGTCTTCAAATGCAAGAGAGATGAGAAAGGGATTGTTATCAGGAACAAGGCGAGGCTGGTTGGTAAAGGCTTTAATCAGCAAGAGGGGATTGATTACAATGAGGTGTTTGCTCCTGTGGCAAGATTGGAGGCCATTCGTTTGTTTTTGGCATTTGCTGCTCATAAGGAGATGAAGGTTTTTCAGTTAGATGTGAAGAGTGTGTTCCTAAATGGTAAAGTCGATGAGGTTGTGTACGTTGAGCAACCTCCGGGTTTTCCTGACCCTGACGTTCCCGATCACGTGTACAAGCTAAGTAAAGCGCTGTATGGACTACATCAGGCACCTCGAGCCTGGTACTCAACGTTATCCGACTACTTGCTTGAGAATGAGTTTGAAAGAGGTAAGATTGATAGCACATTGTTCTTCAAGAGAAAAGGGAACGACTTTCTACTGGTGCAAGTCTACGTGGACAACATTATCTTTGCTGCATCAAAAGTCGCCATGTGTCAGGAGTTTGAGGCCGTCATGAAGAAGAGATTTGAAATGAGTGCTATGGGTGAACTAACTTTCTTTTTAGGACTGCAGGTTGATCAGAAGAAAGATGGTATGTTCATTCATCAGACGAAGTATGTCCATGATGTTCTCAAACGTTTCAAGATGGAGGATAGCACTCCATACGATACTCCAGTCTGCGTCAACCACGAATTGGGTGCTGAGTCAGACAACGATGCAGACGTGGACCCAACCCAATATCGGGCTATAATAGGTTCTTTAATGTACTTAACTGCTTCTAGGCCTGATATAATGTTTGCTGTTTGTCTTTGTGCTCGCTTTCAGGCAAACCCAAAGGAATCTCACTTGAAGGGTGCGAAGAGAATATTGAGGTATCTCAAAGGCAAACCTAAGCTGGGGTTGTGGTACACAAAAGGAGGAGACTTGGATTTGGTCGCCTACACAGATTCTGATTATGGAGGGTGCAATCAGAGTCGGAAGTCTACAACTGGTGGATGTCAGTTTCTTGGTGGCAGACTAGTGTCCTGGCAATGCAAGAAGCAGACCTCAGTCGCAATTTCAACCTGTGAAGCAGAATACATGGCAGCATCCAACTGCTGCTCCCAGGTTCTTTGGATTCAACAACAGTTGCGCGATTATGGTCTGAATTTTACTCTTACTCCTATTTGCATTGATAACACTGCTGCTATCTCAGTAACTAACAATCCCGTTAAGCACAGTAAAACTAAACACATTGACATACGTCATCATTTTATACGGGATTGTGCTGAGAAGAAACTGATTGAGCTCGAAAAGGTTGATACGCTAGATAATTTCGCTGACTTGTTTACGAAAGCGTTTGACAAAACTAGATTTCAAAACCTTGTTGAGCTGAATGGGATGATCAATCCCGAGTAACCATGCCTTACGTTTGTGATTAAGAAAAAAAAAAACGTAACTATCGCTTAGAAGTATGTCGGTTGCCTCAGTTTGAAGGACATATCTTCGGATATGTTTGGTCCTCATTTCTACTTGTTGAATATAAGGATAGCCATTAATCAGATGACTGAAAGTGACCGGGGCGGTTTATGATGTGTTTTTATTCTTTCGCTGAAAATTAGTCGATCATACTTAGTTAGAAGGACACATACTTGTATGTGGTCGGTCCAGCTGATCCATTGGATCTTCGGGATAGCCGTTTACCTGAAAACTTCAATTTGATCGGGGCGATTGAAGTTAAAAAATTTTTTTGGGAGATGAAATTATTTTTCAAGTCTACTACTTCGTAAGAAGTACCTTTACTATGTTTAACAGAAAATTGATCCAACCTTGGAAAGTGATAGATATACTGATTCTGTGTGCTTAACTAGTGAAGTTATAAGGCCTAAAAGACTTTAGAACAGTCATTGTATGTCATGGTAGCTTTTTATGGTGCGTAAAAGTAGAAGTGATACTAACTAAATCTACTCGATTTTATGTGGAAACTTCTTATGAGTTGTGCATGTCTCCATATATATCTTTCCGAATTATAGGCAGAAAAGCGATTACCCAGTCATACACGAACCCGTGAGTGTTCTGATTCCCGTGAAGATAGCGTGTCAAGAAACTGCAGTGATCCAGATTCGGGACTTGCAGTAGTTTATCTGAAGTTGTGAAAATACTTAAAAAAAAAAATTGAGACATTCTAGAGTTCATAATATTTATACTTCTCAATCAAGGTGTAAGAAAGAGAACGGGAAGCAAAATCTAAAGATCGAAGAGTACTTACTATTTAATCAGACACTACGGGTCGAGGTCAACTCGGGGTGACTTGGGGAAAGCCAAATACGCTTTGAGAATAGATAGGAGGTATCATAATCTCTGAGTTGTTGCCCATTTAAAATTTTGAGCTTAATTGAACCTAACCCGTATCACAGAAACGATGAAAACCATTCTAAGTTATTTACCTGCTTACAACATGTTTCTTTATGTCATAATACAGCTAAACACGGATCTGTGTGACAGTCACGTAGTTAGTATGATTCCTGTTCGGATCTTTTCTAAAACATGGTAGTCCCTATCGAGACTGAAATTTGATCCCGTGTATTTTATTTTTAAAATTTTTCTACTTATGTAGTTGTTTGATTTTATACCTGGTTACTTGGTCTGAATCGTATCATTTAATTCTTTAAAGGTTGTTTTAAAACTTAATTGCAAATTGTAGGGGTTTGTTTTGAAAATTTTCATATATAGGCGAACTTATCCATAACTTCGCCTGCAATAGGCGAAGTTATCCATAACTTCGCCTGTCAAATTTTGACCCTATATAAAGAAGTTTTAAGGTCAAACAGTATCATTATTTCAAAAACCAGCGAACTTAACTTTCTTGTCAACCGGCGAACTTATCGTTACTCTAACCGATCATATTTCATCGATCAATCTGTGTTCTCTTTTCAGATTCTAATCCGATTAAAGGTGTGTAGGTTACTAATATCAATGTTTTTGAGGTTAATCATCGGTCGTTTCGACTCGATTATCGACCTCGTCTTTCGAAACCTTAAACACCCGATTTCAAACTTGTTATTACGTGTTCGTAATATACCTGAACGTCTAAAACTTCATAAAATCATGTGTTACGGAGTCCTCGATCTCCAATTTCATCATCTACACGTCGTTCGATAATCCTAACTGTTGCCGATTCGAATTCGGCGAAGTTACAGTTTAGGCGAAGTTATCCGTAACTTCGCCTGATTATAGATTTTGAAACAGTTTATGAGGCGATGTTGTGGTTAGGCGAAGTTATCATTAACTTCGCCTGGACCTTTTTACTTAACAGTTATCAGACGAAGTTCAAGTTGAAGTGAAGTTGTTTCCCAACTTCGCCCCACCTCTAACTTCGCCTATACAGAATAAATCACAACTTCGCTCATGGTAACAGGCGAACTTGTGATTTGCGTTGACGTGTATCTAACTTAGTCTGTTTGATGCAGATATGGCTGTTGTAGGTGGTGCAGGCGGAGATGACGGTGGTGATAACCAGAGACAGTTCTTCCCGGGTCACAACATGTATATAACATTAGACTCGGAGGCGAGCGGAGTTGATGATTTCCGCGAAATCATCACATTCTTACTACGCTCGCGTATATTCCACGCGATCACTACAACACTGCCGATATCATTGCCCAACATTGAGGATTTTTGGCAGACCGTGAAATATGACTGTAGAGTCGAGCCCCCGGTGATGCGCGCAACAGTCAACAATCAGATTGTTCAGTTATCTTCTGAACAGATCTGGGCGGCTTTACGATTTGGAGATGAGACGAGGGATGACCCGACAGAGTTTGTGGCTCCTTTCCGTGATGGAGCGTTTTTGAGGATGGGATACTCTGGTCCCTTGGGGGATACGCAGAGAAGGAAAGGGTTTTTACTTGACCAGTGGCGCTTTCTCATGCATGTTATGATTGTATGCATGTCAGGGAGAAAGGCGGGCACTGATGGCATGGGCGCGACCATGCAGTCGGCTATGACTGCTCTGACTTATAACAAGCGTTACAGCTTTAGTCAGATGGTCTTCTACGAGATCGATCGACAACGAAGAGCGGTGGCGCGTGAGAGATTTATCATGTATCCAAGATTTCTCCAAATGATCTTGAATCATGTTGCTCCAACGCTACCTCAGCGCCGTCCAATCCGATACGTTGAAAGTGTGAATAAACGGATATTCGCCCAATGTAGATCTTCCAGTGCGAGGAGCAAACCTGAGCTCCGTCCTCGGCATACTCCACTATTTGGGTACTTAATCAACCCGGGGTATGTACCTGCTCGAGGGGACGAGTTTCGGGACCCGGCACCACAACAGGCAGGAGCACCTCAAGTTATACCTACTGCACCTGTTGTGTCACCGGAGGAGAACATTGACCTTGATGCTGAGTTTGGAGGTCAAGGCTACTTTGATATGGAACGCGTGGATCCAGAGGAGTATGTGCAAGTCTCGGTTGAGAGGGTGTCGACTGTGAATGTTACTAGGACAGCTGCTACGGTGGCTGGTTCTGATGAGGCAAGAAGGATTTTGGTAACACATGAACGGACTCATGGGAAAAGAAAGAGAACTGATGATGATAGCGAGTCAGATTACGAGGAAGAGGTACAACAGTTAATACGCAGATCAAGAGAGGGAACGGACAGGTGCAGGATCAGGAGCCGGTGAGAGGTCGAGGGTGGTACGTTTCACTCCACCCGCACTGTCTGGTATGACAATGGTTCCCTCATCATTACAGGTTACAAGGCCAAGCGCCACGGACGTTCCCGTGGTGGCTACCTCATCTTCCTTTGGCCTCCCACCAACTTCATTCCAACTACCGACTCCGGAGATCGTTTCGTTGCCGCCTCCGACTGTTACTCCAACGGAGGTCGTGGCACACTTTATTGAGTCGACGGTTGTGGCCACTGCAGGGTTATCGGTGACGATACCACCTGCGGTTACGTCTTTGCCTACTTCTGAGGTCCCGGTTACATCGGAAATCCCTCCTCAGTACACTCAAGATATATCACATCTGAGGTTTGATTTCGATGCAACTTTATCAGACTCAGAACGAATAGCAGCACTTGAACGGGTCGTGGCAGAACAATCAAGGATAAATCTTATCCAGACCCAGGCTATTCAACGCCTAGTTACAGAGAATCAGATGCAGTCGTCCCTGCTGGTAGAACATGGAAAAATCATAGATGCTCTGAAGGAGTTCTTGGCATCTCAGGGGGAGACGAGCTGTAAAGGCGATGAGTTGAGGACGAAGAAGCGCAATGATAGAGACGATGATCCCAATGCATCGAAAGGTGCAGGTGGTGAGTTGCCAAGAACTGTACAAGCTCTTGGGACTTCCACAACTCAGGGGGAGTCGACAACTACAGCTGGTGGTGATGGTGTGGTGGTAGTGGAGGTTGAGGAGATGGATGATGACTATATTGGTGATGATGATGTACTACCGAGTGATGAGATAGAGAAGATTGGTGCAGAGATAGTGATTGATAATGATATTGAAGAGGGAGAGATAGTAGAGGAGAATGTGGAGCATGAGATACCGCAAGTCGAGAACGTACATAGGAGTCAAGAGATTGGGAATGATGAGACTGAATGGGAAGAGCAGCCTAGATGGAAAGAAGGCTATGCTCAGTGGTTCGTCAAAACGAAGAAACCAGCGGTCCCTACAATGTTTAAGAAGAGTTACAACATTAGAGGCTATGCTGAAGCGAGAAAGGGGATTATTTGCTGGATATACGATGAGCAGTTGAGGCTCTTCGTGATTAAGAGATATGATGGCGTTCAGTACTTCAAAAGACTTTTAAGATCATTGAATACACTGCCAGAATGTGAAGTGAAAGACTTAGCCAGATTGGGATTGATAAACCGAAGTGATGATAATATGGCTAGAGTTATTGGGAAGATTGTTTGGAAGGAAAGTATAAGAGAGAAGAAGTTTGAGCTGTTGAAACCACAAAAGGGAAAACTTATCGAAGACAAAGATCGTGGATTGAGAGCAGATGGTAAACCTTGGATGATTATGAAGTATAAGCCGATCCGGTGCCTTAAAGAAGTGCCGATGAAACAGATGCCCAAGGATGTGCTCAAAGATCTAAAGTGGTGGTATGTTGATTGTGAAACAGCTGAAGCAGTGATGGAAGACGAAGATGAACAAGAGCTGCTAAGAGTTTATGATCCGATGCATCTAGTGAACTTGTCGCAAGCTGATCTGCAGGTGCTGAAAGAGAAGAAAATCTTTTATATTCCTGCTTGGAAAGACGAATCGAAGAAATATCAAAGAATTGTATCAGTTTGTGTACGCGAAGGAGTTCATGCTTGAAGATGAAGATGCAAGGTCGTTGAAGATTACAAGACACGTGCTTGAAGATAAAGAGATGAAGCTACTGCCAAGGGGGAGTCTATTGGTACATGATGTCAGTAGTTCAGTGTCTAGTGTCTGTAATCGAGTCGTTTGGATTTGAGTTTGTATGTAAGCGAAGTTGCTAACAAGTTCGCTGATATGGGCGAACTTGTTAGACAAGCGAAGTTAGGGACAACTTCGCCTGAACATGCCAGGCGAAGTTGTCGTGATATATATGTCCTAGGTTACGGCTTAGAAATTAATTGAACGAGTTCATTATTCAGAGAACGAGTCAGAGAGAGTCTGTATTTTGGTGATCTTTGTATCACGTGTTTACGGTTGCAATATAACGTGTTTGTGTTTATTGTAACGTGTTTAATCGTTTTGTCTTCTACACTCGTAACGTCTTACGTAGGGATTCCGCACCTACGTAGAACGAGATATCTCGTGTAGATCCGGCTGGGAACCTACACTTACAAACTCTTCATTAAAATTTGCACGACTACACTTATCCTACTGTAACTAACTTAAATGTAAAACTAACATAACAAAAAGTGGCAAAATAAATAAACAAAAAAATTGCAGCAAACAGTGGCAAAATAAATAAACAAAAAAATTGCCCATAAATTAAATGGGCCTCGAACTTGAGTGGCAAGCAATATAAAATCACAAGAGAATCAAAAGAAACTTAACCGAATCCACAACCACCAGTTAACACCAAATGGAAACGTAACTTCATACAAAAAACAAATATTAAATCCAAAAAGTATAAAAACATATTATGTGGCGCCAAACAAACATAACAGATTATGTGGGATGGAGGCACGAGATGACGGAGGTGTGGTGATGTATGAAGGTGATGTGAAGGTTACGGCGTTACGGTAACTGAGAAGAGAGTTGGTGTATGGAATATGGATAAGGGTCTGTACTTACTTGGTTGCTTATTAATTTCATTCTATGAAGGGTCTGTACTTACTTCCATTTGAAAGATAGTCTTCATAGTTACTTCATAGCTCTCTACATCCACAAAATTAAAAACTTGAATAGGTCAATGACAAAGAGCAAAACAAGAGGAATGTATATCTTACAATTTCTCCAACTTTCAGTCTCAAACGTTTTTTTTTATATAAATACTTAGGTTAAATATAAAGACTACAATTTGCAACTTACCAGGTCAACTGGGAAATATGTATGCAGCTTCTTTTGGATTTTCTTCTCCCTTGCCCATGGCTCAAACTCGTTCCTGGTTAACTCTTCAAACATTTAAATTTAATTAACTGAAGACACTAAATCAGTAACAATATAGACACTTTGTAACTAGCTAAAGATAATTGTTTGTTAAAAATAAAACAAACACATAAAAGATAAGTTTGTAACCTGTTTGACCCCATATGAATCAAATTCAACACTCTGCAGTCTTTTGCCTCATTTCCATATATGAGAGTTGGTCAATAACTTTTAAGTTTCTGAACACGTTAAGTTTACAAGACTGTACGTGGTTATTACAGTTAAGATATTAAACTGAAAACTAAAATAACAACTTATGTATCTACAAACTAAGTTACACCATATAAAATTAAACACAATTAACATATATCTTAAATCATCATAAAACCCTAAATCTGAATGCATGAAATAAAATAAATAAACTAGAAAGAACTGGCATACCACTGATGTCGAACCCACGGGTCAGCAGCATCAATGTCAAATCTGGTCAATTGCAACAAGTCTCACCATAAAGTGCATATGCACACATAAACAAACACAAAATTAACATGAATTATACCTAAAACCCCCAAAATTAACATATATTATACCTAAAATCCTCAAAATCAACATATAATATACCTAAAATCCCTAACATTAACATATATTATACCTAAAATCCCCAAATTAGTATGATTATACCTAAAATCTCCTAAATTAACATGTATTATGCCTAAAATCTCCTAAATTACATGTATTATGCCTAAATCACAAAAACTAACAAGTATTACCTAAAATCCCGACTTACAAGAAATATGGTGACAGAAGCAGCGGTGGTCGTCAGAATTAAGCGGCACCGGAGATAGTTGTGGTTTGGAGTGAAGAAAGTGGTGCTCAACGGTGGTGTTTGGCTGTGATGGCGAGGTATAAGACAACGGTGGTGGGGGCTATGTGTACTGGCGGTGTCTATTCGGAGGTTGCAGTGGTTAATCGGAGGGTGGAATGGTGTGAGGATGAGATGGTAGAACTAGGGTTTGTAATGGTCAGGGAGTTTTGGTAGGCAAAAGGAAAATATCTGAGGTTTTTAGGAGGGACAGAGTGATCAACGGAGGGAAAAAGAAGTTTAACCATGACCATAATAAACTACTGTATGGTCACACCTAGTAACTCATGTAAGTGACCAAATCCAAAACCATTCAGTCACAAAAATAAAAAACTACAATGACGGTTGGTAACAACTGGCCACACACATCCAGTGTGGATATGTTACCTGTGTTTTTGGTCACATGAATAAAAATCAATCAATACCATGGCAGTTGGTAATATTTTGTCACTCTTTTGTTCAGTGTGGCTAGCAGCTGTCACATTATTTTATTGAAGTGTGGCTAAAATGTGAGTTTATGGTCACGTTCTTTTTGAAAACATGACTAAAGGTATCTAACGGGCTTTTATTGTCACACGAAATTGAAGTGTGTGTCTAAAAGATGTGTTTATGGTCACGTTCATTAAGAAAGTGTGACCAAAGGCCTCGTAACTGGGCTGTTTCGTCACACGAATGCTCAAATGTGTGGCTGAAACTAAGATTAGCCACAGATTTTTTCAAAAGTGTGACAAGACGGTTTTTGAAAAAGTGTGACTATAGCCCAGATCTGACATAGTGTGTATATGTATGTAAATAAAGTACAAGGTCATTGATATAGACACCAAGTTTTATCGAATTCATTGCATCATTTGAACCTTTCTTGTTACTAATCACTTGATAAACTCTTTATTTTGATATGATAAATCGATAAACTAATCACCTGGCATTAGATTACACCCATATAACGGAGTTAGAAAAATAAAATAAAATAAATTTACATAATTAATTACCAAACACATCTAGGTACCATGCTACGTTTAATGATGGTGTGAATCAACCCTAATTGAGTGAGACATGATACCTACATAGGCAATCATCATAATTACGGATAATATTATAAAACGGAACTAGCAAGTCGCTGGAAAAAACATAAAATGCTTAAAAAAGGACAAACACAACAAATGAAAAACCAACACCAGTATGATTTAGATCGTTACATACTAAAGTTACTCCATAAAGCTCAATCAAGATCTTATGCCATTTTCCTTTTTTTTATTTATAAATACGTGTTCAGATTTGTATATTCTATTCTTGGACGGATGGAATGTTTGATTGTTTAAGATTATATTGTTTCTTGTTGTCCATAGGAACTAGAGTCGCTAAAAAGATTGTATGACGTATCTTCTTCTTTATTTTATTTATCTTAAGAGAGGTCGGGAAGTTGAGCGTGCGCATCCCCTCACTGATTCCGTTGAATGTAACTCCAAACTACACCATCGTTTGAGCCCAAAGTCTTTTAAAATTTACATGATAGTAATAAATAAGAAACCAATTCATTTTCTTGACCACGCCAAACACATGATTACCTGCGCTACACGACGGGATAACCGGTGTTGCATCTAATTCAACCGGTGCAAGCTCACTACTATTATCGTGCATAATAAAATTTATGTCATTAAGTATAAATTGAATATAGTGAACCGAATGTAATGAGTTAATGAGTAAAAGATCATTTTACTCATTTAAAAAGTTATAATTACTTAAACTAAATGCTTTAAGTATTAGACCATAGAATAAAAGATTGTAAAACTCTTACAATTAAAAAAAATCTTAACATATCATTTCCAAATGATTTATAATTTTGTATAGATAAAAATCCTTTTTTTTCAAATATGAATCTTTTATTAGAAGTCTGTTAAAAGTTGCCCTCCACCTGAGAGTCCCCCCTTCTTTGGAATCCCATTTGACCACTTGTGCTTATAGTCTTACTCTTAACTGTGATTTGTTTTCATTAATGGGCTCTAAAATTAAGCTCTAAGATGGGCCTTGCTTGAATACCTCTTGGAGTAGAGGGGCACAAATCGGGTATTAAAAAAACTCGGGTTTTATTATGGAATCGGGTTCGGATATGCTTAGGTTTTGAAAAATCGGATATTAGCAATACCCGGGTCAGGTTCGGGTACGGTATTGCCTCTAAAAACCATACCATATGTATCGGGTTCGGGTCGGGTATAGAACCGGGTATTTAAATTATTTCCGGGTATTGAAAAAACCGTATTTTTAGGTTTTTTCGAGTATAAATTGAAATTTTTTAAGGGTTGCACTTTTTAGTGGTATTTTTCAAGTATTTTCCTGTTATTTTTCGGGTATAGATTGGGTGTTTAAAAAACCCGGTTTCGGGTATTGGAAAACCTGGTTCCGGGTATGGAAACGGTTTGGGTTTTCAGGTATTACTGGGTACAAATCGGGTCCGGTTCGGGTACAGGTTTTGGTACTAAAATGCATACCCTATCCGTACCCTACGGGTAGGGTCGGGTACGGGTTCGGGTATTAAAAACCCAGGTATAAAAAAAACCGGTTCCAGGTTTCTTTTTCGGGTCCGATTCCGGGTTCGGGTTTTTTGTGCACCTCTATCTTCGAGTTTTCGACAACAGCTTCGGCTTTAAATTGTATCTTGGAAAACAGACGAATTCTCTTGAGACACCCGCAATTTAATTTAAAGGACCCGTGTTTAACACGAAACATCGGCCCTTTTACCACTTTATTTTAATTTCTTGTATTTCCGTTTAATTTAGTTGTAACATTGCATTTCCTTGTATTTTAATTTACTACTTTAATTTCTTTGATGTATTGTAATTCCATTTAATAAAAGTATTTTAATTTTACTTCAAATATAAATAATTAAACCCATTTTTAGAGGTGTCTACTTGCCTACGGCCCAAATTTCTCATGATGCCCTACAAATTATGGCAAAGTTGTTCAAAATGCGACGAAAAAAATAATATAATGGTGGAAAGTGTGTTTATAAATAGGCTAAATTTGGGTCCAGACCAACATGTTTTTGTCCCTCTGGCTTTTGATATCTTTGGCTCCTTGACACCGGAAGTTATCCGTTTCCTAACCAGGGTCCAACGGGTTGTGCATAGCAATGTGTCGACTCCAAATGGGCAGGGGTATGTCTTTAGCAGGTTAGGGTTTGCAATTCAGAAAGGGGTGGCAGCGCAACTTGTTGCCCGCCTAGGCATGTTCAAAACGGTTTGGGACTAGGAACCGGAACCGGTTCCTAACCGGTTCCTATATTCAAAACCCCATTTTAAACCGGTTCCAGGCTCGAACCGGTTAGGGAACCGAACCGGTTCTCCCACCCTCGGACCCCTAACCAATCTAACCGGTTATTACCGGTTCCTAACCCGGTTCCTGTACCGTAACCGGTTCCAACCGGTTACAGTGTAAAAAAAAAAATTTTTTTCGTTTTTCGTTTGCGATTTGGATTCTAAACTACGATTCGTATTTGTATAACATGAAAAATAAAAAAAACAATTAACATAAAAATAAACAATTAACTGATGAAGAAAAGACAACTACTGAAGATGTTTGCCACTGAAGACAACTACTGAAGGTTGCCACTGAAGACAACTACTGAAGGTTGCCACTGATGACAAGTTGACAACTACTGAAGGTTGCCACTGATGATAACTACTGAAGGTTGCCACTGATGGCAGCTACTGAAGGTTGCCACTGATCACAACTTCTTCCTCGGAATTACTTGTAGAAATGCCTTCTTGTTCGTCGTGCACTCGAACATCAAGTGGTGTTTCATCTTCGAGAGTGGTTACGTGTTGAATACGATCGATTGAGTCCAAGTGATCCTTTAAGCAAATGCACATCTCCACCGACTTCGAATTTATTCTTGTTCTTCTCACCGATATTACCCTGCCACTAAGAGAAAAGGCGGATTCCGAAGCTACCGTAGAAGCTTGGACGGTTAGTAAATCACGGGCCATGGTGGCAAGAATCGGAAACTCGGTTTCCTTTACCTTCCACCAAGCCAAAACATCAAAAGTGTCATATTCCTCTTCGGATAAACCGGTAGAGTAATCATTTGCACTATACCTTCCTAGTTCGCTTGAAGGGGTGTTACCCCTTTGTTTTTTAGCTGTTACGTTGCGAACGGTGTTCATAAGGCTAATCATGGGATCTTGTACTCTAGTAGCACTTGAACTTGATGAAGACCCCCTCGGCATAGGCATGTGTATGTTTGACCTATATTTATTTAAATAAAAGTCATACATAAATTTAAAATTCAAGTTAAAATCATTTTTTGCCTCTGTTGAAAAGTTTGGGTCAACTTCATGCATATCTAAGGCTGAAAAAATTTCGTCTATCACACATTCAACCCCCGTAACATTTAACATTGGGTTTAAAGCGGCGGCGCAAGTAAAAACCGGTGGCAATTCAAGAAATTATTTTTTTAATTTAAACTTCATTGGTAATATGGTGTTTGAAAACATTGGACTTTTATTTTCAAATTCTTTAAGATTGTTAACGATTAAAAATAACTCCGAAAGAACCAAGGGACTTGTCGGATAATACGTTCCCGATAGTTTCGTAGTTGATGTTTTAAAAACTTCAAGAAAAGTCGATAAGTCATTGATAATTTCCCATTTCTCATTTGAAAAGGGGATTGCCAAATCATTCTCGGCAAGACTAGAATGAAACATTTGTAAAGTTTCTCTTTGTTTCAAAGCACTTTGAAACATTATGCAAGTGGAATTCCATCGATGAGGTACATCCCAATTAGCTCCCAAAGCTTTTCTTCCCGTATATTTACAAAATTTTCTATATTCCATTTGTCTTTTTTTACTTTTCTTAAAAACTTCATGTATCATTAGTCTAAAATCGTTTATAACCGATGTAACCTCATCTGAAGCAAGTCCGTCTTGCACGGTTAAATTAATGATATGTGCAACACACCTTGAGTGAAAAAATACACCATTGCAAATCGGCGTATATTTAATTTTAATTTATCAACCGCCGATGTATTATTCGACGCGTTATCAAATGCCATTGAAAATATTTTATTTTCTAGTTTATAAGTTTTTATAACATAATCTAAAATTTCAAACAAATTATCTCCCGTATGTGGATACTCAAAGAGTTCGAAAGCAATGGTGCGTTTCATCATTTCCCACGATGACGGGTCTACCCAATGAGCGGTGACACAAAGATAAGATTCGGGTAGACCATGTGGAGCCGACCAAACATCACTAGTTAAGTTTATTCCCGTATTTATATTTTCAAAATATGCAATTAGTACCTCTTTGGCCTTCTTCCACAATTTTAAACAATAACGTTTAAGAGTATGACGACTTACGTGAGTGTATTGTGGTTGAAGCGTATCTCGAATCATGGCGGTTAAGCGAGGGTTGTCGAAGTGGCTAAACGGCAAAGCTTCTTGAATCACAAACTTCGCCATACGATCTTGAACTCGATCAATTTGGTATGTAAATATTCCGCCTTCACTATCCATTTGCGTTTGTTGCGAATCGACGTTCTTTTTCAACGCCTTGCAATACGGTTTTTCGATGTGTTTCTTCAAATTTGAATTCGAAAGTGGGTTTAAATAAATCCCACAAAACTTGCACCGAGCCTTCAATGAATGGTCACTCAATTCAACCAAATCCCAATTGCACCAAATCTCTTGATTACGATTATGAGGTACAATACGAACGAAACTTGGTTCGGCGTTGGAACCTTGGCCAACCGATGATTGTGAGGCAGCCATAACAACAAATATGAATATAGAAGAAGAGAAAACAAGAGATTAGAGAACTCAAAACGTTGTAATAGCGTTTTTTTGTATTTTTTTGCATTCGGGTTTGCGTTTTGAGTGTTGTGATGAACCCATGACACCAAATACCTATTTATACTAGTAGTGAGGTGCTTGGGGAGCCAAAAAAAGGCTATTTTTGACCCCAACGGTCAAAAAACGGCCAAAAAAAACGATTTCCAACGGCTATATTCGATCCAACGGCTAGAACCGTTAGGAACCGGTTCCGGATGGTTCGGTTCCAGAACCGGTTCCGGTTCCTACCCGCCCCCACTCAGAAATGCAAGAACCGGTCACGGATCATCGGTTGAATCAGATAGGGTCCGGTTCCTACAAAAAACGGGTAGGAACCGGTTCGGGTCCACCGGTTCGGTTCCAGGAACCGGTTTCGTTGAACATCTCTATGCCCGCCTACCTTCTATGTTGATGTAATATCTATGTTTCTTAAACAATAATTAAAAAGAAGTTACTTTAGTAAAATATTTTAGCTCTAATAGGAAAATAATTAACATAAACAAGCAAAAACAAACAAGAAATAATCAACTAAACAAAAATAGACTAAATCTATAAATAAAGGAAAGAATCATCCCATCAAAATAAACATTATGAAGATTGTAGGGTTAATTTCTAATTTCTAAGTGTAGTGAGCACACAACTAATGAAATTGAACTAGCTTTATTTCATTTGAACGAATAATTATGATAACAAGCATTAAACAAGAGAAGAATATCATTGCAACAATGGTTTTTTGGTCCTAACCTCTTTAGAAGCTAGCTAAACTAAAACCCAAGATTGCTTATTGTCATTGAACCCATGGATCAACAATACAACAAACCCGGGGGGGGGGGTTCGCTTATTACACATAAATAATAAGGACCACAATTATTACAAACAAGCATGATTATTAGCACGAAGGGGCGCCAAGATTTGAGGCAAGCCGTAATAGGTCACTGAAAACACCGCCAGCTGTCACTTCTGCTCCGGCTCCCGGACCACGAACGATAAGAGGTTGTTTATTGTACCTTTCTGTTGTAAAAGCAATGATATTATCAGAACCGGACAGTTGAGCAAACGGGTGTTGCTTTTTGTATCTTTGCAACTCCACAACTCCCTTCTGGTTCTTAACATCCACAACTCCAACATATCTTAAAACCTGAAAAATAAACAAATATTAGATTACATTAAAACTTAATGAGCAAATTAAGGTTAGAAAAGATCTAATAAAAGTTGCTCACTTCTCCAGCTTCCTCTGCAGCTTTTCTTTTGGTAGCTATATCCGAGTCAAAAGATGGTAGCTGCTGCATAAAATCTTTCACTGATGCAGTTTCCTGAAATTCAACAAAAGGTTATATTTGAACTTGTAATATATGCGATAAAGATGATCATAATTCTAACCTTTAATGGATCTGGCACAAGGCTTTGGACAGGTATATCTGAAAGTTCGAGGTGTAAACCACATTCTCTAGCAAGAATTATCACCTGCAATATCGTTCAAAATTATAATTCACCGCTTTACACATTTTTATATTTCCATTTAGAAATACCTTTCTGGCTACATCGGTACCAGCAAGATCATCCCTAGGGTCTGGTTCGGTGTAACCGGCTGCTTTTGCCTCATTCACTACTTCACTGAACGATCGCGTGTCAACAAAACTGTTGAATATATAACTCAATGTCCCACTGCAAAGACACAAAACTAATGTTATCAAGTTGTACTGGATTTGACTTTTAACAAAGTGTAACATGGTTGTTTAATTAACCTGAATATTCCTTCAATTTTTATAATCTTATCCCCTGTTTGAAGAAGATCTCTTAAAGTATGCATGATTGGTAAACCAGCTCCAACAGTAGCTTCATAAAAGTAATGAGTGAATGATTGCCTTTGGAGAGCTCGCAGCTTCAAATACTACATCAAATATAAGCCTCCATCAAGAACTAGAAACAATTCACAAATAATGTGTAACCAGATTAAATTGAATGTATTACCTTATCAAGTGGTCCAGAATTTGCTTTCTTATTCGGGGTTATTACATGAATTCCCGTGTGTAACCAATCATGATAGTGGTCTGCAACTTCAGTGCTTGATGTGCAGTCAACTAATACTGTATTGGGAATAAAATGATTTTCATGGACATGATGAACAAATTTTTCCAGATCGGCTTTTTCGCCCTTCTCGTTTTGAAGCTCTTTCCATTTAGAAAGATCGATTCCCCTAAAACACAAAAAAACATTATCAAAAGGGATATTTGACATTATAGTGTTTTCTTTTAGACTTACGTGTCACTCAGCAGCATTTTCTTTGATCCAATGATACCCATAACACGTAAATCAGTTTTAGACTTTTCTTTCAGAACTGCAGCCTGCCACAGACAGAAGTGAGCTAATGAAGCAGCAAATAAATTTTTAATAAAACATGAAATGTGAATATACCTGATCTCTAAGCTGATTAAGCAAAGTGGCGCCAATTAGCCCAGGCCCAATTATGCCCACTGCTATTGCTGTTTTAGATAAATAGAATCTTGAATGGACTGCTCTTAGGGCTCTTACACAATCTTCCCTTTTGACAACAACTGTGATGTTGTACTCTGAGCAGCCTTGTGCTATAGCTCGAACGTTAATATTAGCCTACATGCAATGTTTAAACTGAGTTGATAATATAATATTATAGCTAGCAGACAATATTATATGTATGAAAATCAAGGTGTACGTAACTGACCTGCGCAAGTGCATTAAATAGTGTAGCACTAACACCTGGAGTGCTAGCCATTTTCTGGCCAACTGCTGCAAGAATGCTACAATTTGGTATTATTGCAACCTTAAAGGAAACAAAAACAAAATGTTATGTATGTGGGCCCCCACAGTGTAAATAGCTAAGCATTTTGGATTTGAGTCAAACCTGAGATAGACGTCCAGCACTCAAAGCTTGACGAAATCTAGCCTCTAATGCCTTTGCAACCGCTTTCACTTCCTTCTCGGGCACAGCAAAGCACACAGAATGTTCACTACTAGCCTGTAATTGGACCACACTTAGCATACCAACTCAACTACTACATGAGTTTAAAGATAGTATAAAGACATATCACATACCTGAGAAATCATTATGACATTAGCTCCAACATCTTTAACAGCACCAAAAATGGCACTTGCTGTACCCGGAACACCAGCCATTCCAGTTCTGCAAAAGTATTCCATAATTACAAAGAAAAAAAAACACCATAAGGTGGCATGAAGATGGAACAAAATGCAAGAAAAACGCACCCCTCAACATTCACAAGGGCCAAGTTGTCTATGGTTGCAAAGCCTTTTACATAAGCTATCAATTTCTCTTTGTCTTCAACTTCAATGATAGGTGCCCTGCAAATTTTTGTTCCAGGTGCAGAGAGGTTGAAGATATTTCTTATAACAATGGGAATGTCATACTGCATCACTGGAATGATAGTTCGAGGATGTAAAACATTTGCCCCAAAATATGACTGCATTAAGCACTTCCACATTAGTTACATACACAGAACTCAAAAGTCAGAAGTCTTCAAGCAGAAAGAGATGAATGAGTTTACCATTTCCCATGCCTCTTGATAAGATAAAGTATTCAGTACAACTGCCTCGCTAACTGCAAAACACTTTGTTCTTTAGAAAGCTAGTTATGCTTAAAATACATATCCTAAATGACAAAACTAACCTTTTCTAGGATCTGCACTATACACACCATCAACATCCGTCCAAATTGTCACCTGGCGGGCCCGGAACAAAGCTCCCATGATAGCAGCAGAAAAGTCGCTTCCGTCCCTTTTTAAAGTTGTGGGTATGTTTTGAGGGGTGCTAGCTATAAAACCGGTAGCGACAACTACCTTAGAAGGATTTTTCAAGAACCAATTGTCAAGTCTATGCTCTGATTCCTCAAAATCAGGATCAACTTGATTAGAACCAGCGGGTGTCACAATCAAGACTTCCCTTGTATCCATCCAGGTACAATCTACCCCACCCTGTAATTAAAAAAAAGTTTTTAAAAACTAATCATATTTAAAGCATATTCAGTATCAAAATAATCACCTTTCTGAGGACAGCTGATAATATTTGAGCTGACCATAACTCTCCATGTCCCGCAACAAAAGCTGAAAACGATTCTGTGCCATGTCCGGCTGAACATGAAGACATTATTATTATTGTTGTTGTTCAAGCATAGTAAAAGCATGAGCAGTAGTAAACGAAAAACAGAAGAGATAAAAACCTATATATATTGCACGCAGCATTGCTTTTAGGTTATTGACATCACGAGTGAGAGTCGACAAGAAGCTAGCAAGTTCATCCCCATCAAGTAGATTAACAGCAGTCAACTTATGTTTCTCAAAAACAGCATCGAGAGCCAACTCATAAGAATCATCTCGTGACTGCGCTTTCTCAATAAGATCATACATCATATCCGTAACTTTTGACATTGCAGATACAACAACCAGCTTTCTCTCAGAACTGTCCTCCACAACAATATTAGCAACATTTTGAATTCTTTGTGCAGTTCCTACACATGTGCCACCAAATTTATGGATTGACCATGTGTCACCCTTGACTATCGGAGACTTCACTGGCACTTCAGCTGTTAAAACATCTGACATATTGATAAAGTCAAAACAGAATATTCAATAACTGTACTCAACGATAAGAAAGGCATGAGATATACAGACACCGGGACGTTATATCCAGACACCGTCTGGCATCTATACAAGAGATGAGACGTTGACGAAAATCTAAACAAGTCTTATAGCATGTATACGAGGCATATAGTTCTTAAGTGATGAACTATATGCCTCTCGTACTATATAAGATGCCATGGCCTATACGAGCCAAATACACATGTCAAACTACAGGCAGTGTTGTAAAAATCACTAGGAGCTAGTCGGGCAGTGGAATCTATATGTAAATTTTCAAATATACATATATATTCCAAATTTTATGTATAAAATTCTCAAATTTGACCGATTTTGGACAAATGGGGATTAACTAGCGATTAACTGGTGTTTAGTCAGGATTTTTACAACACTGGCCGCAGGTTTGACGTTTCCGTACCATTGTCATGCACGCAATGTCTATTTGACCCTTATATACATATACGAGCCGTATAGGCCCTGACAAACACCAAAAGGACGGTGTCCAAATATAACATCCCTAAAAAAAGGACTTAAATTCAGACCTGTCGTAACCGAAGCCGAAACTCTGAAGCTACATGACTCTCTTTTCTCCAAATGAGAAGGCAAACCTGCTCTGTTTTGCAAATTACATGCTTAAGCTAACAATTAAACATTAATCTATAAGGAACTCATAATATTAATATGTATATTACTTGTAAGTCAAAGCTCTTTGCAGGTGAGACGAAGCACTCGATAAGCAAACCCTAGACTTAGTCTGTAAGGCTGCATCATGAGCTGCTAATTGCGAATAGGCTCTCGGCACATACGATGACGAAACAGGAGTCGATAATGCCATTATTATATCTCACCTACACTCACAACTGATTCCAGTAACCTGTTAATTAACAATAAATTGATTTATAATAATAATAATAATCATATAATACATTGAGTATTAGTAATTGATACTGGTTTAGTGATAATGACGCACGTGATTCAATTATTATTATTATTAGATGAAGGTTTAAGAGGTGGTAACGGATGAGTCGAATGCACTTACAGGTGCCGGAAGAAGACGGCGAGTGAGTGTTGTTTGTAGTAATTAGTAAACCCTACTACTGGTGTGGTGACTAGCGATGCGGATACTGGTGTACTACTACTACAAGCCACCAATCATACAGTGTTTTTGTGGCAATAATAAATAACAGGGTTATAAATGTAAATTACCCATAGGCCAGAGCCAGGTTTTGTTTGTTTTCGGCTAACTTGAATCCAACACCACTAGTTTTTTTTTCCTTTTTTTTCATGCTGGGTTCTATGATTGTGGCACGATGATAAGGATGTAAAGAGTCACCCCAGCTAGCTCGAAAGCTACTTGAAATCGGCTATAGGTGTGTGGTATTATGATGTGACTTTCGTCTAAAATGAATTTTATCAGTTTAAGTTTCAGACATGTTTAACTAAACGGGGTGTGTTCGTGTTAACCGAGTGGGTTTAGGTGTTTGACACCTTTAACACATTTAATTTTATTACCTTTTTTTTCCGAAATGTACTTTACTAGTTTACTATAAAATAACATAAACTATTAAGATAATTTTTTAAAGAATTTAAGAAAACTGCATTACCTTATAAAAAAACAAAAATATTATGTAAAATCGTGAATACACTCTATGCGTTTAAATTCATACAATGTTTTCTGGCAATAATAAATAGTAGGGTTATAAATGTAAATTACCCATAAGCCATATTTTGTTTTCGGCTTACTTGAATCCAACACAAGTTTTTTTTCTAGCGTGAAAACAAGGAGGGGGCTCTATGATTGTTAGTTTGTCACACACTATGATAAGGATGTAAAAACTAAAGAGAGTCATGTAAATCGGAAGCTACTTGAGATCAAGTGTAGGTGTATGATATTCTAACGTGACTAGCGTCTGAAATGAATTTAATGAATTTGAGTTAAATGTAAACGGGTTTGGTTAGTTTTAGGGGTGTGTTCGTGTTAACCAAACTGGTTCACGTGTTGACCCCTTAAACACGTTTATTTTTATTTATTATTTTTTTTCATTATGTGCTTTACATGATAACATAAACTATTATAGTAATCTTTTAAAAAACAAAAGTAATATGTAAAGTTAAGTTTTAAATATTAACATGTAAACTAGTGAATACACACCCGTCATGTTTGGATTCATGTCAACTCGTGAATACATTCGTTGTGTTTAAATTCATGTGTTGACATGAGTTTCGAGTTTGTGTCAGGTTCGGCTTGCCAAACTGCAAACACAATCGGTTTAGCAGCTTTGGTTGACTCATTATAAGTTTTGATGAAGCTGAGTTTAATTGAGTCCGAATTCAATCTATAACTTTACTTATCAAGCTGAGTAAACATGGTTGCTATTTATAAACTTTTTATTTATATTTACTAAATATGTGTTTACATAATAATTATTGTATCTAAATTTATAATAAAAATTTAAGTATTATATATAATGTTCAATTTAAAACTATAATTACAAATATGAATGTGACATCTACTAGGATTCAACTTGGCATCTCCCATTGTTACAAATTTGGAGTGATACATTATTTTATTTCCCTATTTAAATTTTACATGTTAGAATATTTTTTATTGTGTTAATAACTTTATAATTTTATATGAATGTCATTTCAGAATAATCTAAATTATTTGATGATTTTGTTGCATGTATAGTGAGTGCCTAAATGGGGACCAACGCATAACCAGCATGTCCTAAAATAAACAAGACATTAATACCCTGATGTCGCTTTTTCCCATTTTTTATTATGTATTTAAGAGCATAATATTCTAAAAACAAAGATTTATTGTGTCTAAAATAAAACTTGTCCTTTACTAATTATTATTTTGATCAACGGCCTTTAGCTCAACTAAATTGAAGGGCAAGTAAAGATTTGAGTCAAATATCGTAAGGTTTTAAGTTCGAATTTGATTACAACCAGATGCTAATGTAATGTGCTTTTGAGCAATCGATTTCCACTAAACAGGAGATGGTGGGTTGGAACTACCCATCGTTGTCAGAGATTGCGGGCACATGGGGTCGCATTTTGCGATTGTGTTACCCTGAATACAGTGGCGGATCCAAGAAAATTTTCTCACAGGGGTCCAAAAACTTTTTAGTCAGTATCCAGTTGACCATCGATATCACTACATAAATCTTTTATGATATGGATAGGCCGGTCGTGTTAAGTAATCGGTATATAATTTTTTTGGTCCGGTTGAGCCCCTCAGATCGACTAGAATCGGGTCGGTTCAAGTAATATAGAAAAAAGATAATCAAACAAAAAAATTTACATGAACCTTCATTAGAAATGCATAAATAAAATGTCATATGTCTAAAATTGTTCTTTACGGGTTTTCATTTTTTGAAGTTTAACAAAAATACCATAGTGCGCATGTATTTTTCAATAAAACAAATACACTATCGTTTAAATTCTCATCACCCATTTGATTACGCAAATCAGACTTCTCGTAAAATTATTTTCAACATGTGGTTGCAACGGGTAATACGAGAGCTAGCCTCAATAAACAATAAACCAATACAAATGAAGTTAGTGAGCAAACCAACGTATGTAGAAAGTTGAAACATTTTCTTTGAAGATTAAAGCTCTTATAATCTGTTGAATTCACCTAACAAATTACCTGCGTCATTGTAACCTTTTTTAATAAGTTAATCGTATATTGGGCTTTAATAAAACTTAGGAATAGATTGATTGGGCATTTGGACTTAAATTTGTATTAAATTTGTTTCAATTAAACTCAATACATTTATATTAATTATAAATGTAAATTTGTAAATTTAATTTTTATTATGGCCGGTCTCAAAATTCCATGGGGTCGTTCTCGAATTGTCACAAAGTCTTTTTGTCGTTCTTGAAATTTCATGGGAGTCGGTATCAATGTTCATAGGAGTCGGTCGAGATTTTAACACATATATATCACTAAAAACTTTTTCCTCACAGAGGTTGACCAACCCCTACTAAAATGTAGGTACGCCCTGCCTGAATAGCCAAGCTTATTCGTGTCTCATTCAAAGAAAAAAACCATTATCAAATTGTGTGTGCATTTAACTATTTAAGTCTTTACATTGTGCTTAAGAGTTCTTCAAAAATTTTTACTTATAACCCTATGCTTATAAAGTCTTTACATTGTGCATTTAATGATCCTTTGTTTTTATAAAGTCTCCCGCTTAAACCCGAACTCTAATTTATTTACAAATACGATACCAACTATGATTCACACTCCTAGGCCCGAATTGGGGGTGTGTCAGGTTGATATCAGAGCCATCGATCTTAGCGAATTGGGTATCATAAAACAATACCAAAGCTTCGATTCAAGCGTAGGAAATATTTACTTGTTTATTTGAATAGGGATAAGATTGGTTGGTAACCCTTTCTTTTCCCTCTCTTCAATATAAACCACCTATCAAGATGTCTTATGAAGAATTAATAAAATATTATGATCATGAAGTAAGAAGAGCAGGGAAGTATTATAAGTTTCCACAAGGAATCATGAGCAAGGATTACTTTGAATCATTCTTCAACGAGGAACACAACCAAAACCCTAACCCAAGTCCAATCTACCACCTAGACAATACCCCACATCAAACATATCAACCCCCAAGACACTCTAGCTATCATCCCACAAGTCTACCAATGTATCAACCATCCGAGATCCCGACTTACCAACCATCCGAAGAGCCACAACACTACCCGACCGGATATTTGCCAAATCCACACCCTTCGTATGCTTTCCTCTCAAATATCCCAATCAAGGAGGAACCAAAGTCTTCTTCATCATCCGACTGGATGCAGTGTCATTCCGACCAACGAAGGTGGCATACCGGCACATCAACCATGGATACTGCCAATTCTCACATCAACAAAGCAGGACCATCCCACAAGCCCAAGATGAGGGTGACAATGCCATACGAGAAGATTCACATACCGGCAATGACCGAAGAGGAACTAGAACCAGAAGAGGAACCGGAAGAAAGAAATGATTCCGAGGAGGAACATCCGGACAATCCGAATGAAGTAACCACACCAATGGAGGAGCAACACCCAACCCCAAGCTATGGCTCCGTAGATCCATATATAAAGTTTCTCCATGAACTCAAGGGACAGGCATCGTCAAGTTTCCCACCATACCAAGGCGAGATTCCATCTATTGAAGAACAGGCCAATGAAATCCGTGAACAGAATGAAGCTGCCGAGGCATTCTTCAACAATCCCAACGATGCGACGACGTCTCCGTATCCGAACCCGAAAAACCACTATGACATTGTGATGATGGGTTACCGCGACCCACCTCCAAGATACGGGTATCCTACGGACATACCATAGTCCCAGGAGGAACATTTGGATCGAGCCTTACAAGAAACGGATGAGTTAAGAAAGAAGATAGAAGCTGATGGAAAGAAGAAAAAGAAGATGGGAGACAAACTTCTTTGCAAATGCAACAAACTTACCAAAGTTGTGAAGAAGTTTATGAAGGATTGAGGAAATAAAGATGATGTGTGAAGTTTATGTGTATAAAATAGTTTGTATGATATGTGTGAAAGTATGTAACATATGTAATAAGGATAGGACCTTATATATCGTTTAAACGATATATAAGTATGTTGTAAAATAATATACATATCATTTATGATATGTATATGATTGTGAAATAAATAAAACTTGTATAATAAGAAAAGAAATGTGTTAAATTTCAGATAAAAGAAAAGTTTAAAAAGAAAAAGAATGTCTAGACAAAGTGATAATCGAGAGGCATCCCGAAAGGAAGCCGAAAAACGAGAACTGGGAGGGAAGGGTCCTGAGAAAGAACGAGAGGAACCGATTCCCGACAAATATATGAATCAGATACAACAAATGATTAGAAAAGCTGTTCAAGAAGAATCTGAAAATAGATCCCGTTCTAGACAAACAAAACATGCTCAATCCGAAAATCCTTCTCATAAATCTGTTTCTAAACCCCGTACTCGACCTTCACGTGAGGAAGAGAGTGAGCATGATTCAAACGCCGATGAGGGCGTTAGAAAAGAATTTAAGAAACTAAAGATAAGTGGATGCTTGTTTAAAGACTTTAAGTATTACGGGCCGAAAGAATTCCACGGTGACAAGGGAGCCATCACAACGGTGAGGTGGCTCGAGGAGATGGAAACGATAGTAATTACGAGCAAATGTTCTGAAGAGGAGAAAATACAATACTCCGCCCTGATGTTTAAAGGCGAAGCGCTCGAATGGTGGAACAAGCTAGTGATGAGTAGAGGAAGGGAGGTAATGTACAAATTGACGTGGAATGAGTTTAAGGAGTTAGTGATGACGAAATTATGTCTGATGCACGAGACAGATCAAATTCAAACCAAGTTCTTGGCTCACAAGGTTATTGGAATAAACCTTCGTGAGTACAACACTAAGTTTCATGAATACTGTCGTTTGGTTCCCCAGCTGGTTACCCCCGAGTCCAGGAAAGTCACGCGTTACATATGGGGATTGCCACGAGAGATTCGTGACATGGTGAGGTCACACTTGCAACAAATCGCTGACTCCGCAATGGAGTTAGCTGGATACTTGATGGGCGGAATGATCTGCAACAAAGAAGAAGATAGAAAAATAGTAACAACACATGACTCAAGAAAAGGTGGAGATACCCGCTTCAAGGGTAAAGATCAACGAAGGTCTAGCTCCAACCTCGGCATCCCTCAATGCAAAATTTGCAAGAAATATCATAGGTGGTAGATGCAACCTTGCTTCGCGAGTCTGTGAATCATGTAACCGACCCGGCCACGCTACGGCCGATTGTTGGAAGAAGAAGATGACCTGCTATAATTGTAAAAAGATGGGGCATCTTAGCTCCGAGTGTCCCAAGAATAAGCCCGCGACTGGTGGTGCGGGTGGTAACGGTCAGAAGAACGAGCCCAAGAAAGGCAATGCAAGAGTCTTCGTTCTTGATACGAAGAAAGCGGCCGACACACCGGAAACGATTACCGGTACGTTCCTTGTTAATAACGCTTATGCTAGAGTCTTGTTTGATTCGGGTGCAACTTAAGTTTTATAGATTATAAGTTTTATAGTCTATTAAACGAACCTTTAATCAAACTTAATAAAACTCATAAGCGTCGAGACCTCTAATGGCGAAACCATCAAAATCACCGAAGCCTTAGAAAATGGAACAATCTTATTAGCCGATTATGTTTTGCCTATTCATTTATTACCCATGACTCTTGCTGGCTTTGATGTTGTATTGGGTATGGATTGGTTATCCGACAATCATGCTCATATCCTTTGCAATAGCAAGACCGTTGAACTTCGGGCCCCTGATAAACGTACAATACGAATTGAAGGGGATAAAGACGCGGGCCAAGTTACCCTAATTTCCATGATAAGGGCTAACAAGTGTTTAAATCAAGGATGCTTAGCATTCATGGCCTACGTTACCGAAGAATCAAAACCCAAAGAAATCAAAGACGTTCCTGTTGTTTCTAATTATGCCGATGTATTTCCCGACGAACTCCTCGGCATTCCTCCCAATCGTGAAGTAGAGTTTAGAATTGATCTTATTCCCCGTACTGCTCCGATTGCAAAAGCGCCTTATCGCCTCGCGCCAACCGATATGAAGGAACTAAAGAAACAACTCGACGAGCTCCTCGAGAAAGGCTTTATCCGACCAAGTTCATCACCATGGGGAGCGCCAATACTGTTCGTTAAGAAGAAGGAAGGATCCATGCGGATGTGCATTGACTATCGAGCTCTAAACAAAGTGACAATCAAAAATCGTTATCCACTTCCGCATATTGATGATCTATTTGACCAACTTCAAGGTGCTAGCTTCTTTTCAAAAATCGATCTTCGCTTCGGCTATCACCAACTTAAAGTTCAATCCGAAGACATTCCAAAAACCGCTTTCCGAACAAGGTATGGACATTATGAGTTCACGGTCATGCCGTTTGGACTTACTAATGCTCCAGCTGCGTTTATGGACATGATGAACCGAATCTGTAAGCCTTACTTAGAAAAATTTGTGATCGTTTTCATCGACGACATACTCATTTATTCTAAGTTCAAGGCCAATCACGAAGTCCATTTACGAACCTTACTTGAGATTCTAAGAACCGAGAAGTTGTACGCCAAGTTCTCGAAATGCGAGTTCTGGTTACACGAAGTACAATTTCTTGGTCATGTTATCAATGTTAACGGAATTCAAGTGGACCCCGCTAAGATTGAAGCTATCTCTAAGTGGGAAATTCCAAAGTCGCTAACCGATATTCGAAGTTTCTTGGGATTGGCCGGCTATTATCGAAGGTTTATTGAAAACTTCTCTCGAATCGTTGTTCCCTTAATCTCTCTAACTCGAAAGAACATTAAATACAAATGGGGAGCAAAACAACAAGAGGCGTTCGATGTACTTAAACAAAAGCTTACCCAAGCACCTATACTGGCCTTGCCAGAAGGTACCGAAGATTTCGTTGTCTTTAGTTATGCGTCCCATTCCGGCTTGGGATGCGTACCAATGCAACGAAAGAAAGTTATCGCCTACGCCTCTCGTCAACTTAAGGTGCACGAAAAGAAATACACAACTCACGATCTAGAGTTAGGCGCCATAATCTTCGCACTTAAGAAATGGAGGCACTATCTCTACGGAGTAAGATTCATCGTGTACACCGATCACAAGAGCTTGAAACACATCTTTGAGCAAAAAGAGCTAAATATGCACCAACGACGCTGGATGGAAACTCTGAATGACTATGACTGCGAAATTGTCTATCATGAAGGCAAAGCCAACGTTGTGGCTGATGCCCTAAGTCGTAAAGAGCACGAAAAGCCAAAAAGAGTTCGAGCGTTAAGGCTAGAACTTCAAATCGATCTTAATGGCCAAATCAAATCCGCTCAAATTCAAGCCATTAATGAAAACCAAATCTCTGACGAAAAACGTAACGACACTATTGACTCGCTGGTCAAAGGTGACGACGGCATCCTTAGACTTGGAAAAAGGATTTGGGTGCCAATCGTTGGGGATTTGCGTGAGAAGATAATGAATGAAGCCCGTAAGTCCAAATATACGATGCACCCTGGTAGTGACAAAATGTATTAAAATCTTAAGTCAAACTACTGGTGGAACGGAATGAAGAAGGACATCGCTTCGCATGTTGCGAAATGTCTTACTTGTTTGAAAGTCAAGGCTGAACATCAAAAGCCTTCGGGATTGCTTCAGCAACCCGAACTTCCCGTGTGGAAGTGGGAGTTAATCACCATGGATTTCATTACCAAACTCCCAAAAACGACTCGACAACATAACGCTATTTGGGTAATTGTGGATCGTTTAACAAAGTCCGCACACTTTATACCTATCAATGAGTCGTACTCAATGGATAGATTAGCACGTATTTATGTGAACAACATCGTTGCTTTGCATGGAGTACCACTATCAATAATTTCCGATCGAGACAGTCGTTTCACGTCTCACTTTTGGAAAAGCTTCCAACAAGCACTCGGTACAAAGTTAAATCTTAGCACCGCCTATCATCCACAAACCGATGGGCAAAGCGAAAGGACGATCCAAACATTGGAATATATGCTCCGCGCTTGTGTGATAGACTTAGGTGGAAGTTGGGACGACCACTTACCCCTAATGGAATTTTCGTATAACAATAGTTATCACTCGAGCATTCAAGCCGCACCATTCGAGGCGTTATATGGTCGAAAGTGTAGGACGCCCGTGTGCTGGTCTGAAACTGGAGACAATCAATTGTTTGGACCCGAAATAGTCCAAGAAACTACCGACAAGGTTCTTCAAATCCGCGAACGACTTAAGACGGCACGTGATCGCCAAAAGAGCTACGCCGATGTCCGTCGTAAGCCGTTAGAATTTAGTGTCGGTGACAAAGTTCTTTTAAAAGTCTCGCCATGGAAAGGCGTAGTTCGATTCGGCAAGAAAGGCAAACTAAGTCCTCGATTCGTTGGACCCTTCGAGGTACTCGAACGAATTGGTACCGTCGCATACCGTTTGCGACTACCCGAGGAAATGCAAGGGATACACGACGTATTCCATGTTTCGAATCTAAGAAAGTGTCTAGCCGATGAATCTCTTTCAATGCCCCTAAAAGACGTAGAAATCAATGAAAATTTAAAATTCGTAGAACGTCTCATCCAAATCGAAGATTCAAAACTAAAGAAACTTAAAAGACGAATATTGAAAATCGTGAAAGTAAGATGGGATTCCCGAAGATGACCCGAGTATACTTGGGAAATCGAGTCCGAAATGAAAAAGAAATACCCCCACTTATTCGCGTAAGCAATCTCAAGGACGAGATTTATTTCAAGGTGGGGAGGATGTAACATCACGTAAAAGTCGGGCCAAAAATGTCAAGTTTCCAAAGTCAAGGGACCAATTCTGCCAATTTCCAAACTCCAGGGACTAAAATGTAAAATCTGTTTTATTAACCCATCAAGCCATGCGACAGGGTCAAGAAAGACACCCATCGCGTACCGCAACGGGGTGTCTGACAAACATTGACACGTGTGCCACGTGGCGCACGGTGGCAACGCCTGTCACCACGTGGCAACACGTGCGCCACGTGTCGCCACGTGTGGCGGCGCCTGCCACGTGTTGACATGTGGCAGGTCTACGCGCTGACTCGGCAACCCTATATCGCGATACGCGATGGGGGAGCCAGGAAGCCCATCGCGTACCGCGATGGGGTCCGATTTCAGCCTATAAATAGGCAGCTCCGGGTTTGATCCAAGCATACCAAATTTTCACACACATACTCTCTCTCTAGACTCTCTCACTACCTCGTAAAGCGTGCCCACGATCCGTCTCGATAAACGTGCCCCGAAACCTCGTTTTCCGTGCCCATTACCTCGATTTCCTTGCCATTCTTCGACATCCCGAACAAGAAGGAAGTGCTGCCCCGACGACCCGGCGATTTCCTCGAAGTGCGTGCCGAGAAGTGTTGGTGTCTCGAAAAGCGTGCCAAATGAGGAGCAAGAGTTTGCAAGGAAGGGCTGTTGATTGAGCAGCGTCGAAGTGCTACCCAAGTGTCAAGGATATTTCTTAGCCAATCAAGGTAGGCATAATGCCCGACCAAAATAATATTAAAATATTATAAAGGCTTAATGCCTAAGTCGGAATTATACTCGATGAATATAAAAGAAAAACGAAAATAACAAAGAAAAGATAGAAAAGAATATATATATATATATATATATATATATATATATGAGTATATAATTATTCTTTGTTATAGAATATATTATTTAAGTATTATGAGTATACTTAAATAATGATAAAGAAAGAAATACGTTTCTTAATGAAGAAGAAATGTTGGGTTTTATAAACTAAAGGTTTATTAATATTACTTTTCAACTAAAGGTTTTAAAGTAAAATGAGATAATGAACTAAAGGTTCATCGAGATAAATAAGACTAAAGGTCTTAAGCCAGATCGTGTATCTGACTAACAAAGGTTATACTCGTACTATAGGTACGAGATAGCAAGAAGAGAACTCACGGACGGTGTTGGAAACCGATACCAATCAAAAGGTGAATACGTCCCACTTTTACAAACTTGTTTTCAAACAAACAAACATGTTATGTGTAAAACTTTACATGAGGCTACGTGTCTCTAAAAACATTATAAATAAGAGTATAAGCCAGCCCTCAGGCTATGGTATACGTTTGTCTGGATCCTTACATATGTGGAACGCGGTGGGCACATCGCACCACGCTTGGTCACGACCTACAGCCACGATGGGCCGGACCTAGGTTACGTCCGAATGGGGAATGGCCATGTGTATATTTATGGTACCTAAGTTATGTCATAAACGCTGCGATGTTTCGCTGAGGTGACCTAGTGCAGAGACTCGAGTTTATGATGATTGTTTAACTTGATTATTCCTAAGCCAAGATGGGCCGAGACTTACGTGGTCTCGAGGGGTGATTAAGTTAAGAAAATATTTTTAGCGTCAGCATATTCACCAGCATTCGTTGCTGACGTATTTTATTTACATTTTGCAGGTAATCACGAATAGGGCTTGCAAGACGAAGGAGCTCAAGAATCTGATGGCTCGGATAATTTTGTGTAAATATAAAATATGGTGGTTTTGTAAAACATATAAACAAGTAAAACGAGACTTTCGTCTCGTCTTTTGTATTGTAAATATTTTAATAACGATCCTTTGTTTTTATAAAGTCTTCCGCTTAAACCCGAACTCTGATTTATTTACAAATATGATACCAACTATGGTTCACACTCCTAAGCCCGAATTGGGGGTGTGTCAACTAGGTTATTAACCCGTGCACGACACTGGTGGAAATATAGAAATCGTCAACTAAAGACATATTTAAAATGATAAAAGTTTGTTTCATATGTTTATTGAGAGAATTATTTGATATAATTGCAATTCATATTACTATGTATACAAAGTATTTAAAAACATAATCTTACTAAAAAAGAAGATTCATAGTAAATTGTTTGGAAACATAATTTAAAACTTTAAAAATTACAAATATTTTCTTATAAACCATGTTTGTTGTCTTGTTTGTAACTTTATCTTACTTATCCAAAATATGCATTTTAATACAATCTCTGCTCTTCACTCTCGATAACACAAAATATAGTTGACCATAAGTAAAAAACGGGTCTCTCACATATATTCCAACTCTTGCTAGAGATCTGCTTTGAGTTGTTACAATTATATCCGCTTATCTTTTGTGTCACCAATATCACCAACTTTAGAATCAACTTTAGAACTTGATTCTGAGTCGTTGCGTAAGAAAAATGGTTATGTGTTAAAAATAATTTAATTAAATTACTCATAATTTAGATTATTCATAAAAAATATTAAAAATAATAAATGATGTTTTAAAGATCCACCTTAAGTCATGACAATTATGATATAATACATAAATTCAGTTATTTCATATAATAATCTTTATTTATGACATTTTTAATAAGTTTTTGATATATTTATGCGCTATTAATTTAAAGTGACAAACCAAAATTTGGTGTGATTTATTTTAAAAATAAAACATTCATAACGATATTATTGTATTACATTTTGTGTGTATAAAAATGATGTTTAGAAAATAAAAATGTTGTCACGGATTTAAAATATAAATATACAAAAACTAAGTTTTGGTTGTAAAAAAATAAATTACCTTAAAATAAAAGGAGAAATTTTCAACACGAGTTAGTAAATCAAATAATCGTTTACCACGCATGTGTAAAATATATAATATGTCATATATATATATATATATATATGTTATACACTATAATGAATTGTAAAAAATTTCTAAACAAAATATAATTCTATATGAAATATTAGGTATTTATACGAGTAAAAATACAAGTTCAAACATCTTTATAACTTAAACATGAAACAAAAAATACATTAAGAAAAACATGTAAAATCTATTTAATTCATATGTTACATGCCCAACAACTTTGTAACATTAAGAAAAACTTTGTAATTCATATATGCTTTAATATGTTATAGGTTAGTGACATGTGTATTACACTGTAAAAAAATTATATAAAAAAAACATCAATTATAAATATATGTTAACATATTGAAATATTGTAAATTTTGTATTTATATGAACGAATAATTTTATATAAATGTTATGTTTTTGAAATGTATCCAAAAAATGAAATGCGTAGAAAGCCATGCCTAATAATTATAATATTATGAAACTATTTCATTTACTAAACTACTCACTAAACTTTCTTTAAGAATGATCAAATAAGAATGCAAGCATTGTTATGATCCTTAAATTCTTATTGTTTTAGCCTATCACATTTAAATACAATCGCAGATAATAATATAAAGAAAGTCAATTGAATGTTTATGAATCCACTTGTTGACCATGTTACCATGAAAAGAAAATATCAACCACAAAGTAAAAAAAATAAAATTAGAAATAAAAAATATATATATATGTGTCAAATTTTGAGAAATTTTAAAATGACTTAATAATTTAATTAATTTTATTTTATTTTAATTTTTCTAGAAAGTATTAAAATCCCATAACAATAATATTACATGAGGCGTTTATTAACGTATTAAAAGACGATGACTCAAATATTGATATTGATATATAATTAAGGAAATCATTATTGTTAGTCAATTCAATTATTAAATGTTTGACATAATCATATTAATTTTACGTATATATACCTATAAAGAACTACATAATTATGGTAATAATTTGAATAATTGTCAAAATGTTTAAAAGTTGCAATATAACTTGTTGCTCATTCAAAAAATAACTACAATATAATAAAATTTTATAAGATGTAAAAACAAAATATAAATAATAACGCGATAGTAGCCAAGTTACAAACTCCACATATTGGCTCAAGACACAAATATGTTAGCTATACAGTTTGAGAAAAACTTTACTAAATAATTTACATATAATTACAAAATTAAAAATCAAATCGGTTATTTATAAAACTTTCACAAATTATGAAAACGTTTTTGATTTTTGAAACATTAAAATGGGGGGTTTATTTTAGACATTAATTTCGACATTTATGAATGATTAAAAAAATGGTCAAATATAAAAAATGGAAACTTTTATAAGATTGAAGATATGGAAACTTTTATGAGATTGAAGATATGGAAACCTTTAAAGGTTTGTTTTAAGAGTGGTCAAATTCTAAATTTAAAATGTGTTTAAATTTGTTATAAATAATAAGAATAAAGTAAGTGTATTATAAAAATAAGAAAAAATAAATAGATGTACATTTTATTATAAAGGAATTTTTACTTTAACTTTTGTTTTAGATACATTCAATGGCTTTTAGTTAGATATGTTAAATCAAAACAATAAAGTTATATTCTACTAATATTACTAAATAATTTAGACATAATTGCAAAATTTAAAATTAAATTGGTTAATTAGAAAACTTTCAAAAATTATGGAAATTTTTTTTTTTTACTTTTGAAACATTAAAATGAGGGGTTTATTTTAGACATTAATTTTGATATTTAAGGATAATTAAATAATAGTGAAATAACAAAAATAGAAATCTTGATAAGATTGAAGAGTATGGAAACCTTTAAAGGTTTTTGCAAGATTGGTCAAATTTCGTTTTTAAAATGGGTTTAAATTTGTTATGAATATTAAGAATAAATTAAGGATATTATATAAAAACAAATAAACAGAAGTTGGTAATAAACCGTAAACAAGTTATGCAAAAAGAAAAATAAAATAAAATGAACACACACGTAAACAATTTATAGAAGTTTCAAGAGAAGATTCACACGTGCTAACAGTTAAAATAAAGATTGATCATATAAAAATGATTTAATTTACATAAATTGTGTAACCTACATAAATACATAAATAATTGTAACTTAAAATCCATGTTGTACAAAAGCAAAGCCATTGTTCCAGCAAATACTCCTTCCAGGCAATTCGCTATTTTACAAGTTGGGCCGCTATAAGCTGAAATGAATAAAATTAAATTAATGTTACATAATATATTATTCCGGCTAAATTAAAAATAAAAACATATATTTTAGTTTAGTAAGAATTACCAATGGCGGATAGATGCAATTAGAGAAATTTTAATCACAACCTAATAAACCATTCATTGTATGGAAGATAAAGCAGTTAGAAAACTTCAACATGTTCATTGAATCTTGGAGTTTGATGTAAAACCTAAAACCTATCCGGGCTTTGAATTGTCCTTCAGCCGCCAAAGTTTCAAAATACGCACCTTTAGGATACACTCACTGTTAAGAACATCCAATTGGTTCAACATGGTGATGTTTGTTGGCTCCATCTTGCTAGCAGTGAAAAATAAAAAAAAAATCATTTAGGAACAGTATCACTTTAAAGCCAAAAAATGAATACAAAAATGGACGATATACACACAACACAAATAAAAACCTTAGACACAAAGATAATCATTTTTGCTAAAGATGGTTTGATGGTGTAAGAATTACCCTATGAAAGTTAGGTATTTATAGGGATTGAACTATGTGAGACTTGATTATAGAAGGAAGGTATACAGGGAATTGATTATAAACCAAAAATTAGGGAAATTAAAAAAATTTCAAAAAAATTTAAGTAACAACGAAAGATAGGGAATTAGGATTAATGTATTTTCAAATTTTGAATTTACTAAAATGTAATGTTCCAAAATTAGATTATTATAAATGTAATATTATTTAATTTAAATGTAGACCATATTTAAACATACGGAAATAAACCGTATATGTAATGTTCCAAAATTAGATTATTATAAATGTTTTATAACTTCATCAATTATAACACCGTATATTTAATTTATAAAATAACAATGTCTATAATATATAAAATTATAATAAATTCTGATATAATGAACTACTGAATCATATGATTGAAAGTTATAAAAACACTCAACATAATATAATTAATCAACATTTAATTAATTATGTAATTAATATAAGTTGTGAAAAAATAAGTTACTAATTTTTTTTTATTTATTAACGTTAACACAATTTTAATACAATTGAACGCTAATTATCAAATCCAATATAATCAATTAGTTTAAAATAAGAACCATATATTTAAATAAATAATTGCTAAATTTACTAATTTAGAATCATTCAATAGATCAGCATTTGTATTTATAGTAAATGTTACGGATGGTTAGTCAAATCCTTAATCAATTGAGCCATTAATGATTTAAATATTGTAATTGATATTTATATAATTGGTTCCAATTTTATATTAATGTACAATTTGTTGGTTCTAATTTTATATTTATGTAAAATTTATTTGAAATAATAATTAATTAACCGATTGACTGATACAAATGTTAACCATTGGATTATACTAAAGTTAAATCCATAATCACTCTATATTGAATCCTATTGATGAAATATCAATTAATTATCTAAATTATATATTATATATTAATTAAAAAACATTAAACCTACTTGATAGAAACAAAGTTTGTGAATGAAATCAATTAAAAATAATAAAATAAAATTAGTTTTAAAACATAATTATAGTTATAGTATACATAATAAAGAAATCGTAATTAATTATTAATTATAATTATTAAGTTGAAACATAATTATAAAAGATTCAAAATTCAAAAATTAAACATTAAATGAAAGATGAAAGAAAATATTTTAAGAAAATTAATGAATCTTATTTAAATTTATTATTGATTTATTTTATTAAGATAAAAATCAATTAATTATCTAAATTATATATTATATATTAATTAAAAAACATTAAACCTGCTAGGAAGAAACAAAGCTTGTGAATGAAATCAATCAAAAATAATAAAATAAAATTAGTTATAAAACATAATTATAGTTATAGTATACATAATAAAAAAATCGTAATTAATTATTAATTATAATTATTAAGTTGAAACATAATTATAAAAGATTCAAAATTTAAAATTCAAAATTCAAAATTAAATTAAAGATAAAAGAGAATACTTTAAGAGAATTAATGAATCTTAATTAAATTTATTATTGATTTATTTTATTAAGATGAAAATTAGAGAAGCCATTGATATATATGGAAAGTATAATCAACAACCAATAGGAAGGGGGAAAATGGACTTAAAGCCTATTGCTTTAATAGTATAGTTAGATAAGTAAATTAGTATTTGTAAGTATAATAAATACATAGATATAGAATAATATGTGAGAGGTTTTTTAAAAAATAAACAGAGAAAAATGTGTTTTTTTTGTTAAATCATATAGAAGAAGAAGACTCTTTGAAATAAAATGTAAAATGTTAATTGAGAACTATGTTGATAAGATTGCGTTTTTAAGTGCTTAAATTGGGCTCCTTTAAAATTCGAATGTTTTGCTTGGTGTATAATTCAAAATAGGAGCGCTCTCTCTCCAAATATGTCGGTTAAATGTGTAAATTTGTCAACTACCTCATGACCTTTTTGCAATATGTATGGTGCGGAATTGATCTATGTATTTTGCATGTGCAACTTCTTAGCTAAGATTTGGAAGCGGTTACGCTCGTGACTCGGTATGTTTATGTTGTCTCCTAGAAACAATTTCAGTATTATAATTCTGCTTGAAACTTCCTCGGGTTGAAGAAATGAAACAAGCTAAAGACGATGTTTAGATCTATATAGTCTATGACATATTTGAAAAGCTTATGAATGAAAGGTGGTTTTAAGAAGAACGCTCGTTAGTTCATGGAAATTGCGGATGGCATTATACTCATGTCATTTAACTTAATTAATAATAGAGGAATGATTTGCAATTTTACTCGGTCAGAATGATGTTGTTCTCCGACCAAAATTGTATACCTTGTAATTTTTTGTTCTCATTCGTTGTATTTTGTTCTTTGTCTAGCATCTTTGTCAGTCTATTTTTTTTAAATATCGTCACTATTTAAAAAAAAAATTATTTCTTAATAAACCTATATGCATGTCTATAGACACATATCTATACAAGAAAGCTGTTATTTAGTAGCACTAAAAGACACTTAGCGCACAAAGTGTTAACATGTTTAATGTTCCACCCATTAAAAATACGATTAAATTCGTCGTCGATAGCACTCATATTCAATTACAAAAGGAATCTAATGATAGGTTCTTTTTCCAATCTTCTTGTGAGAAGTTTTAATATCGGCTATAGAAAGTCAAACGTAATAGCACTTAAAAGTGTGTCGGTATTATACATTACATTATGTGGCTAAATGAAACTATCCTTATTTTGTGTATGTTATACATACACGATATGTCTATAACCATAAAGATTGTATTTAGGATGACCTTTTGTTTTAAAAAGCAAGATATATAACAATTTAATTTATCAATTTATCATCAAAAGAATTTTATCCTAGTGGTATCAGGTGTAAATAAGACTTATGAGATGTCAAATCTTATTGGTGGCAAACAAACAAAAGCCGTAAAAAAAAGAAAAAAAAAACTATAATAATAATTGGTGGTTAAAGTTTTTGAAAAAAAAAAATATCCGTAAGAGACGATTTTAAAACATGTTGCTATAGATGACCACCAATGTTATCATGGACCCGTAATTTTGAAAGGAACGTCTGTGGACTTCACATATTATATCCTCTAGAGAAAGAAACAACGAAGAAAAAGAATCTGCCGTAACTTCTTGGGACCCAACACCATTTGACTAGTCACCAACTTTGAACATTGCCAGAAGAAGCGTGTATCGACTTACTTGTATACGATCAACGTTCCTCGGGTACGAGTATGCTATATCACCGATGGTTTTCCGGGATACGAGTTCTTCCACCTACAAAACGAACAGCACCGTGAGCTTACCCCTCAGAAAGGGACAGAGGGGTCCTCTTTGGGGTAACCCTCCGGTGTGAGAATCAGGTATTGTAGGAGAAGATAATCAAGATGTGAAAATGAGTAAAGGATTTAGAGTATATTTTCTTGTCTGCCTCAAACTGTGGAGGTGGTGTGGTAATTATAGTATTAGGGTTTCCAATGATTGGGCTCAGACCCAATTAGGGCCTTTTTGGCCTCCTCCTATTGCTTCGCGCCACGTGTACTTAGGACACATAGTGTTTTTTCATTGATTATTCTCTGACCAAGGTATTTCACCTGACCCATGTGCCATCACGTGGTGGCACATGGGCTTTGCTGAGTTGTCCACCCTTCATTGGCAGCTGTCAACATCAGCACATTCTTTATTCCTTAAAAGATACCTTCTGGAAGGTTGCCTGATGAGTACAATCATGGTTGTCCTTATCCTGATTTGGATTAGACTATTGTCTCATTTGTTGTGTATCGCTTACGCGCGGCCTTTATGCGCCTATCCCGGGGATGCGCAAGGTCTTCTCTTTATTCTCACAGATGTTTCATGCGCTTGCGCGTATGTGATATGCGCCACGCGCAGATGTTTCATGCGCTTGCGCATAGGTTTTGGCTTTGTGTCTTCATGACATCCTGATTTCAAGCCTCTTGTCTATATCTTGTGGGTTGACCCGCCCCGCTCGATGTTAAGGCGGGTGCATACCCCTTCAAGCCCCCCCAGTCTAATGTGTGTCTTGTCTCGCGTGAGCGAGGTAAGATAGATATTAGACTTAATAGTTTGCTTTTTCAATAGGGCTTGTTTTTTCTTTTTCTTTTTCTTTTCTTGTACGCGCGTTGCGCGAAATTCTTTCCCTTTGGTTAAAACGAATCGTCAATGCACGTGGTTGGTTGGTGTTGACATGCATCAGAGATAGAGACGTTATGTGTCAGACCTTTCGTGTGCTCGAGGTGATACAGTGGCTTTTCACGTCTCCTCATGCAGTGTCAGGAACACGTGTCGCGCTTATGTTGGCCTACGCCTGCGAGTAGGGGCGCGTGAGCGTAGATCTGATTATTACTTGTTTCTCTTTCTCTCCCCTGGGCCTATAAAACCAAACCTTTTGAACGGTTTTCTCTTCATCTCCACTGTCATTTTCAGAGCTTTTGCCTATCATTTACATTCCGATTAAGAGCTTTCGTCTTCGTCCCTAAATTCCGTGCTTAAAGTAACCATATTGTTCGATTCGCAATTGTATGTCTGATAACCCAGACACCACAATTTCCCCTAGTAAAGGCCGTGTAAAATCAGTGGTTATGTCTACTTTGAAGAAAACCGGCAAGGGTACTCGGGTTGCCGAGGCTTCGTCGGAGGAGGGGGGAAAGAATAAAACGGCGAAAAGATGGGACGAGATCCCCTGCAAGTTGAAACAGCCTGAGCTTGATAGTCTCATTGCTTCTCAGGGTTTTCTCCCTGAGTATGGTTGTCTGCTCCCGGCAGCCGGGCAGACGGCTGCGGATCCTCCTGCTGGCTATATCTCTCTATATTCTCATTTTCTTACTCACTGTAACCTTCGTCTTCCGATGACAAGGTTTATAGGTGCGCTCCTTCAATTTTATGGGATTCACATATCCCAAGTTCACCCTTTTGGGTTGGTGCACATGACTAATTTTGAGTTTATGTGCAAAGCTCAGCGCGAAGAGCCTACTCCTCGCCGATTTCAATATTTCTATAAACCAAAGGTTCAAGATTCTTGGTTTTCGTTTACTCCGCGCAGTCAGAAGGTTAAATGCTCTACTGTCACTTTTAAGAGCCTTCATGACTGGACTGAGAAGTTTTTCTACGTCAAAGCTGGTGTTATTCCAATCCACATGACTATGCGCGCGATCACTTCTACGCCCGCGGATGACAATGTCCTTAAGAACCCAACGGGCACATGGGTTAAAAAATTAACTGCTGAACCATCCCCCGCCAAGAATATTTGCGAGGAAGCGTTGGTGGGGGTTGGTATGAGCAAGAGGTGGACTGACAGCGAGACTGAGCTTGTCATCCATGTTGATGGCTCAGGTGGGTTGTTTGTTCATTGCATTAATTTTGCGCGAGTATAATTCGTTTTGCTGATATCACTTGTCTTGTTTTATGCAGAAAGCAAGGAATACATCCACGCCGCCTATGACGAGCATACAGAAGGTGGCTCTGTCGCCCTGAACGCTGGGGAAGTTGCTTTCCTTGATCGCTTCGATGATATGTTCATCCCTGTCGACTTAGAATTTTGCTTTGACAGCGATGCGCCTGGTAAGCCCTTGTATTTGTGTTTAGGCCCTTAGAATACCAAATTTGGTTTTAACATTTCTGTTGTGCGTATTGTAGATGCGCTCGCTAATTATGGGTTGGAGCCTGTGGAAGAGGAAGGGGAGGAGGAAGAAGCTGAAACGCAAAAACTCAAGCGCAAGGCTAAAGGCAAAACTGGCGCAGGGGCCAGTAAAAAACAGAAAAAAGATGATGCCTCTGTTGCCCAGAATCTTCCTCCTACACAAGTGAAGGGACTTGAGAAAACCAAGGGTTTTACTTCCAAGTTTTCCTCGTCTTCTTTGCCTCAAGGTGTGGCACTCCTCCAGTCCACACGAGGTATGGTGTTGCCACCTCATCTCTGCGCGCGGCGGACAAAGGAAGCGGTGCTGCGCCTGCTGTTTCGTCTTCTCCAACAGGTATACTTTGTTTATATTTTGTGGTTTTATGAGCGTGATTCCGATAGAGTTATTAATGAAGCTTTGTTCACTCAAATGTTTGTAGAGCCGGCAACGTTGGTGGCTCAACCTCAGGCGCAGCAAGGTGCCAAGGCTATGCCGAAGGTTGTTTTGAAGTCCTCTGTTTTGCCCTCAAAAATGGGGAAAATGGACTTCATGGCGATGCTTAATTCGTGGACTGGGGTGCGCCAAGGTATTTATTGCGTTTTGATTGTCTGATTTTTTCCTTTAGTTCAAGTCATGAATCATTTCTCCTTGTTGGTTTTTTCATAGGAATTATAGCTGGCACACAAGCTGCTGGTGGCACTGCTAGCGCTGGCGCCGTTAGTTCTGCTCCTGCTCCAACAAGTACTGAATCTCCCCTTATTGGGATCACTAAGGAGCAGGAGACTATATAGCTACTCTAACAGCGTCAAGACCTCCCTCACATCCTCCTGCGCGCAGCCCTCCTCGTGAGACTATTTTTGATTCTTCCAAGTCGCAGGAGAAGAGACCTGTTATAGAGGATGATGAGGAGGTTAATTTTGAAAATTCTGATGGTGGCCGCGTAAGCCCTATAGCGCCACGAGATTTCGTGGCGCAGCCTTTTTCTCATGGGGCAGGCAGGAGCTCATCAGCTGGCGTTAATCTTTCTGCCGGTTCTCCTCAGGTATAAGTTTATTTTGCTCCGCTGTGCAGACCTCCAAGTTAGTGTTTAGATAACTAAAACGTTTCTTTGCGTTGCTTTGTGTTTGTAGGGAGCCGATCACATATACCTCCCGAGCTGGAGTATCACTGAAGAGAGCTAATTCCAATCCTTGGGCGTATGTGAAGACTTTTGGGCTCACTCTGTTCCTCCAGCTGAAAGGAGGTTTCAAGAGGACCGCGCTCGCGTGGATTTGCTTAATGACCACCTTTTTGCTGGGTCTGCGTTTTTTGCTGCCTCCCAAGAGCTTCGCAATGATTATATAAAGGTACGTGATGCCCTTGTGGAGGCCAAGCAAGAGGCTAAGATTTCTGCTTGGAATCTTTCTGATGCCCGAGAGAAAGCTGAGAAACTCCAAGCAGAACTTAGCGAGAACCGGGCAAGTTCCAACGCTGCTTTTGTAAAGCGCGGGCTTGAGCTGCAAGCTGCGCGGGAGAAACTGCAAGTGGCAGAGGCAGATGCGGCCAAGTACGCGCGTCAAGCGCGTGACCTGGAGTTAGCAGTGGAGGCGCGTGACCAAACTATTGCGCAGGTTAATATTGAAAAATCTTTGTTGGAAAGTGAGGTTGCGCGCCTGAAAGAAGAGCTTGTTGCTGCGCAAGCAGAGAAGAAAGAGGCCTTGGCGGCGGCGGCGTCCGAAAAGGAAGAGCTGAAGCAAGCCAAAGAAACTGTTGAGTTGTTAAACTCTCAGATTCCTGCTTTTGAGACGTCTGTCTCTTCTCTTGCGCAGGATCGTCATTGGCTGATTTCACAGGGTGTGACTCATTGCGCTTATGCCATGAAATATTCAGACGAGTTCCAGACCCTTGTGATGGACTGTAATGCGGCGTCGCGCTTGGTGGGTCGGGCTGAGGGGTTTAAGGATGGTTATGAATATGGCATGCTAAAGAAGAATCCATCCGACTACCCTTATCAGCTCGACGCTGTCTGCGCTGACATGGCTGAGGTGGGGGAGAAGTACTTGAATACTCCAATTCTTATCCTTGAGCAGGTATTTTAACCTTAATGAGTTTACTTGACTTATTTTCATAATCTTTTGTACTTATACTGTTCCTTGTGACTTGCAGATAGCCGCGCTTGCTGACCAGCCCGATCTTGGCGCTTTAAAGAAATTACTTGATGAATGTGAAGGGACTGGTGGCAATGATGATGGCGCGGGCAACGCTACCTCTGCCAGCGGCTCTGGCGTGGCCAAAGGACCTACTCCTGACGCTATCATGACATAAGACGACTATATTCAAGACGAAAAGCTTGATTATGGTAAATTTGGAGATGACGAGGAGCGAGCTGCGCCAAATGCTGAGGGAGGAAATAATGATGAGGAAGATGAAGAGGCTGACATTAACATAGAGACTTGAAAAACCCTTCTTGTTTTTTTTTAGTTGTGTTTGTAGTTTCTACCTCATCATTTGTAAATTTGTGAACTTCTATATTTTGGAATGAAATTTTGTTTTTCCCTTATTCGCATCTTGCGCATTCCCAATTCATCTCTTTATATTGCATGCGTGTGCTTGTTGAATATAAGGTATGCTTACACATTGAAACTTGAACAAGGTTGTAAGGAAATTATTTTTACTTAATCCTTAACAGTTGTCATATTTCAAGTTACTTTGCGATATTCTGAATATGCTGACACGTGCCTTGGCATTTCATTATTCCTCTTTTGCGCGACGTTATCGTGCATTTATTATAGGGAATTATGAATGAGTTTTTTAGCCTTTACGTGTCAGTATGTGTTACTATGCCTATATCCATTACGATCCTATGCGCGGCCCCGACCTGAGACCTTAACAACTATGCTTTGGCATGTGCTTTGCCTTAGTTGTGCTTAGGTATTTTTATGGTCCAGCTGCGCAATACGTAGGATGGATGCTATGAGTAATTTGAGCTAAAGCTCATATTATTGGGCTAAGGCCCTGACGTTTTAGAGTTAAAACTCGTTAACGCGTCTGAGCTTGAAGCTCGCGCATGTATGCTTTACTTCGTTTTATTTTTAGTTTGATGTCAATACAATGTTGTCATATTGCTCAAAATTAATAAAGGGAAGTGTGAAACATGTATGCAAAAGGTAATAGAACGCATATTAAGAAAAAGTAGAGCGTATCATTATTCGTAATGGCTTAAAAAGCCTTGATTACAAACTTGACAACTTTTACATGAAACATTTTCTAAGTTGTGTTGCGTTCCATGTGCGCGGGATCTTCTTTCCATTTAAATCTTTTAAAGCGTATGCGCCTTTTCCCAATTCTTCCGAGACTTGATAAGGTCCCTCCCAGTTGGGAGACATCTTTCCCGGGGGTATTGCGCGACTAGCTTCATTGTTCCGAAGGACAAAATCATTCTTCTTGAAGTGGCATTCTTTCACGCGCTGATTGTAGTATTTTTCTAGCTTTTTCTTGTATTTGGCTTCACTGATGATAGCCGCCTCTCTGCGTCCCTCAAGCAAATTGAGATCCAACCTCCTTTCTTGCTCGTTATCCGTCTTACTCATCATGAGCACTCTATAGGATGGGCATCCAATCTCTGCTGGAATCACAGCCTCTGTTCCATAGGTTAGGCTGAACGGGGACTCGCCATTGCTGGTTTTGCTTAATGTCCTGTGCGCCCACAGGACATTAGGTAACTCCTCGACCCATGCATGGGACTCTCCCTCCAACCTTTTCTTCAGCCCATTCAGCAAGCTTTGGTTCGCGCGTTCCACTTGACCATTCCCTTGAGGGTGCTATACTGAAGTGAAGACCTGATTGATGTGCAATTCCTTGAACCAACTGGATATCTTCCTGTCAGTGAATTGTTTGCCATTGTCGCTCACGATTTCCATGGGCAGGCCAAAACGGCATACAATGTGGCTCCAAATAAATTGCTTCATTGCCTCGGCTGTAATTTTTGCCAGTGGCTTGGCTTCAACCCATTTTGTGAAATAGTCTACTGCCACTTCAAAAAACTTTACTCGCCCTGGCGCTTGTGGTAAGGGACCCACAATATCGATTGCCCACTTGTGGAAAGGCCATGCAGAGGTCACCGGAATCAAGTTGTTCTTTTGCCGCATGGTATTTGGCGCATAGCTCTGACACGCTTTGCATTTTTGGATCTCTTTTAACGCGTCCAAGTGCATGCCTGGCCAATAGTAACCTGCGTTCATTGCCTTGGCGATCACCATGCGCGGGCCAGCATGTATTCCACAGATTCCTTCGTGTATCTCTCTGATCACATAGCTTGCTTCCTCAACGTCTAGGCATTTCATGAGTGGTCCAAGATAAGAGCGTCGATATAACGTACCATCGAGCATTTCGTAGTTCTGCGACTTGTGTCTTATCTTCCTCGCATGTGCGCGATCGTCTGGTAACTTTCCCTCCTTCAAGAATTCCATTATTGGAGTTATCCATGATGAAGGTGTTGTATGAATTACAAGAACAGACTTCGCTCCCACCGACGGGTTGCTCATTACTTCCACCCTGACATCTTTGCCAAAATGATCGAAGCTGGTTGATGCCATCTTGCTTAGCGCGTCGGCAGACTTATTTTCACTGCGCGGAATGTGTATGATTCTGAAAAAGTCAAATTGTTCGGTGAGTTTCTTCGACTGCTCTAGATATAGAGGGATGGTGTTCTCCTTGGCATCATAAAGGCCATTGACTTGTGCTACTACCAGGTATGAATCTACATGAGCCTCTAGCTTTTTAACTCCGAACTTGTGCGCGATGCGCAAACCAGCCAGCAGGGCTTCATACTCAGCTTCATTGTTGGTGCTCTTGAAATCCAACCTGATTGCGTAAGTATACTCATGATTTTCTGGATCCACCAGTTTGAGGCCTGCGCCGGACCCTTCGTTGTTTGAAGCTCCATCAGTGAATAATCTCCAAACGTTTTCTTCATTATTGGCTTGCGGAGGGTCTACTTCGCGCTGAGCCTCTTCGACTTTTCCTTCAGGGATTTCTGCGATGAAATCAGCTAAGACTTGTCCCTTGATTGCTGGACGAGGCTTATAGGTGATCGTGTGCTCCCCTAATTCCAGCGCCCATTTTGTCAGCCTTCCTGAGAGCGCGGGACGTCGCAAGACTTGCTGGATGTTGTAATCAGTCAGGACTTCAATAGGATGACCATTGAAATATCTGTGAAGCTTGCGCGACGCATGCGTTAGTGATAAAACTAACTTTTCTATGATGGTGTAGCGCATCTCAGGATCTGTCAGCACCCGACTTACATAATAAATTGGTGTTTAGATTCCCTTGCGATCCACCAATAATACTGCGCCAATGGCGCGCTCTCCTGCTGACAGGTACAACGTTAAAGTTTCACCAGGTAGTGGAGCTGTGAGCGCAGGCAGATTTATCAGACATTCTTTTATCTCACTGAAAGCTTGCTCGGCCTCAGGCGTCCACTTGAATTGGCTTTTCTTTAAGCAATTTCTCAATGTGTTAATGAATGGGGTAGATTTGCTTGCATGGTTTGCTAGGAACCTGTTAATTGATACCAATCTACCATTCAACTTTTGAACTTCCTTCATGGTGGATGGTGAGGGCATGCCGAGGATAGCCTCCACCTTCTCTGGGTTCACCTTGAAACCATCCTTGGTGACCATTACGCCGAGAAATTTCCCTTCTTCAACACCGAATGTGCATTTGCTCGGGTTGAGCTTCATGTTTACTTCCTTTAGGCGCCGAAGGGTTTCTTCGATGTCTTTGAGCATTTGTTTTTCCTCCCTGCTTTTAATCACCAAATCATCCACGTAGACTTCTAAGTTTTTCCCAATCTGCTCGTTGAAAATTGCATCCATGAGTCTTTGGTAAGTGGCTCCTGCATTCTTCAAACCAAAGGGCATTTTTGTGTAACAGAAAACACCCTTGTCAGTTCTGAAAGCAGTCTTGTCTTCATCCTGTGGTGCCATTTGAATTTGGGGATAGCCCTTATAGGCATCCAGGAAACATTTGAGCTTAAATGACACCACAGAGTCCACCTTCATGTCAATGTTTGGGAGGGGGTAACAATCTTTTGGACACGCCTTGTTGAGGTCCTTGAAATCAATGCACATTCTCCATGACCCATTGCTCTTCTTTACCATCACAGGATTGGCTACCCATGTTTGATATCGTATTGGGCAAATGATATTCGCGCGCAGTAGATCTTCTACTTGCTTATTCATGGTCTTTGTCTTCTCGTCTCCCATGACTCTTTTCTTTTGAGCAATTGGCTCCACGGACTTGAATGTGTTGAGAGAGTGCTGCGCCAGGTCTCGCGGAACCCCAGTCATGTCAGAATGTTGCCACGCGAAGACTGACATATACGTTGTGAGCAATCTTTTCATTCTCACTCTTGTGTCATCTGATATCGTAGCTCCGATTGTGATTGTTTATTCTGGGAATTTTGGGTTGAGAATCCATTCCTCTGGCGCGTTGTTTGTCATTGGAAGCTTCATTCTCCCCTCTCGAGGTATACTTATTACTGCGAATAAGTGATCTCGGTACACAAATGTTACTCCTGTTGGTGTTGGGAACCCCAACGCGCCATGCGCTGGTGACGGTATGGCGTTGAATTGGGCAATCGTTCCTCTGCCCAAGATCATACTATGGCATGAAGTGGTGGGCAAGACCAGGAAGTTGACAATTTCAGCTCGCTTGTGCTTCTCATACCCCATAGTTAGTTCGAATTGTATCTGACCTAGGGGGTGAATAATTTCGTTTGAGACACCCGAGATTGGTGCACTCACAACTTCAAGCCTTGCTTGGTCTGCTGGATCCAACTTCCTGAAACATTGCTCATACATGATGTCTGACTCACTACCGGTGTCCACCAGGACTCTTGACACCTCATAATGAGCGATGTGTGCAGTGATGACTAGAGGGCTGCTGATAGACAGGCCTCCTCTGATTCTTGGAAATATTACTTGTTGCTCGCGCCAATCCCCTTGGATTTGCGCGCTTCTCTTCCTCGATCTTTACCCTTGCCTTCTTTCTTCAGCTACACAGATTCTTTTGAATTTTTTACTGGCTGAGGCTCCGTCTGGTTGTTCGTTCTCTGGTCTTGGATTTTTTACCAGGTGAGCCAACTTGCCTGATTTCACATCTTTTTCGATGGCATCCTTCAAATGATGGCATGCATCAGTGTTGTGCCCTGTGGATTTGTGAAACTCACAATATTTGCCACTGTTCGGTGGTCCCTTATGGAGTAATGGCCTGGGGTTTTTAAAATGGACATTCTCTGTGCTTAACACTTGCGAAGGCGTTTTGGTGATGGGAGTCCATATTCTTGGTAGAGGTCTGTTAGGCTCTCTGCCGCCTTCCTTCTTGTCACCTTCTCCGCGATTAAGAATGTCTTTTTGGGGTTGGGGTGAACTTTGTTGCGCTTGCTTTTCTGTAGGAGAATAATTGGTTTGTTGCAACCTGGACCATACGGAGTTTTGTTTGCGCCTCTTTTCATTGTTGCGTGGCGCTTCTGTTTGATGCCCTTTATCTCTTGCTCTGTCTTGGGCAATTTGTTTTTCATTTCGCGCGAAGACTCGCGATGCTTCCATAAGCTTAGCCCAAGTGGTTGGCATGCCTTCTCTGCTCACGAGAGCTCTGCGGAGTTGATCACTGCGCGCACCTTGTATAAAGGCCACGCGCAAGAGTTGTTCAGTGATGCCTCCAATTGCAAGAGATTCCTGATTGAAACGAGTTATGTAATCTTCAATGGTTTCATCATTCCTGTGTACGCAGTGCATGATGTCATCGGGGTCGCGCGTGTGTCTGCGCTGCTGTACAAAGTGAGCCTGAAACTTTTCCAATAGCTCTTCGAACCCATCGATTTGTCCTGTCGGCAAGCTTTCGAACCAGACACGCACTGCGCCCGTGAGGCAGCGAGCAAACATGTGACACCATGTTGGCATCGTCCAGCTTTCTAAGTTTCCAGTGTTATAAAAACCTTGTAAGAAATCATCTGGATCTGTTGTACCATCGTACTTGCCTAAACCACTTGGCATCTTGGTTTTGTGTTGAATGGGAGCCTTCGCAATGCGCTCAGCGAATTTTGAATGTTTTACCAAGATGGCTGGCCTATATGGTGTGGTTACGTCCACTTGCTCTTTCACTTGTGGGTTGTATGGTGTGTATAAATCCATATCAGCTTTGGCTCCAGGTGCTATGTGCATGTGTGCGCGAAGCTGTGAACCTCCTGCATGAGTATCTCGCGTCTTCTTCATGCTGTGCACCTCTTCCTCATCACTAATATCAGCTTGTTCGGTGTGAACAGAATGACCGTCTTCCAGCGCGCGCGTCTTTTTTGTTGTTCCCTGAATGGTTTGTTTATCAAATGCGAGCCTTTGTGTTAAATCGGCTAACTTTTTGTGTTTTACCAACTCATTGTATTTGTCCATTAAACGCCGTTGTTCGTTTATGAGCCATTCTTTAGGGTCATTGGTTTCAATTTCCGGGCCCATTGGTCCTTTTTGTTTTGCACCAGTCAGATTTTGGAACGTGAGATCGTCTGGGGGAGTTTCAGTTTGACTATGAGGTGTTGTGTTGAAGGGATGGTTACTGGTGGTGCGCGCAGTGTCACGCGGCGCCCTCAGAACCTGATGTCCCTCATTAACATCCTCAAGCTCATTATCCTCCAGAACTTGATCATTGTTTCGAACACCGGAAACCATGGTGAAGAGAAAATTGATGAAATAGTAGTTTTGTTGCCGTTGTAACAGGTGATAGCGCCAATGAAGAAGCGTGTATCGACTTACTTGTATACGATCAACGTTCCTCGGGTACGAGTGTGCTATATCACCGATGGTTTTCCGGGATACGAGTTCTTCCACCTACAAAACGAACAGCACCGTGAGCTTACCCCTCAGAAAGGGACAGATGGGTCCTCTTTGGGGTAACCCTCCGGTGTGAGAATCAGGTATTGTAGGAGAAGATAATCAAGATGTGAAAATGAGTAAAGGATTTAGAGTATATTTTCTTGCCTGCCTCCAACTGTGGAGGTGGTGTGGTATTTATAGTATTAGGGTTTTCAATGATTGGTCTCAGACCCAATTAGGGCCTTTTTGGCCTCCTCCTATTGCTTCGCGCCACGTGTACTTAGGACACCTGGTGCTTTTTCATTGATTATTCTCTGACCAAGGTATTTCACCTGACCCATGTGCCATCACGTGGTGGCACATGGGCTTTGCTGAGTTGTCCACCCTTCATTGGCAGCTGTCAACATCAGCACATTCTTTATTCCTTAAAAGATACCTTCTGGAAGGTTGCCTGATGGGTACAATCATGGTTGTCCTTATCCTGATTTGGATTAGACTGTTGTCTCATTTGTTGTGTGTCGCTTACGCGCGCCCTTTATGCGCCTATCCCGGGGATGCACAAAGTCTTCTCTTTATTCTCACAGATGTTTCATGTGCTTGCGCGTATGTGATATGCGCTACGCGCAGATGTTTCATGCGCTTGCGCATAGGTTTTGGCTTTGTGTCTTCATGACATCCTGATTTCAAGCATCTTGTCTATATCTTGTGGGTTGACCCGCCCCGCTTGATATTAAGGCGGGTGCATACCCCTTCCAGCTAAACATTTTTGTTACGATTTTGGATAAATTTTAAGTAGTATATCATACATACATAATAATGATGATTATGAAGCAGTTTATATCGTTTGATTGACCAATTGTTTGAAAAATAAGTTTTCGAAATCGTGGATCAAGTTTTACAAAAATAACATATAAAGAATATATATATATATAAAAATAACATATAAAGAATATATATATATATATATATATATATATATATATATATATATATATATTTAGTTAGGTTATTGTTTAGTTTAAGTTTCATGGATTTCTCGATTATCTAATGTTTTGAGAGTCCTTAAAAGTAAAGCATGATAAATTGCTTATAATTTTTTAGTTCAAATATTTCTCTTCTTTTATTCTCTCAAGAAAAATGATAACACAATTTTGTTCTCTTTATAAATCGCAGATAAAAGCTTACCGTGCTATTATTTTCTTTCATTTTCTCATGTACGTACACTTTCTTTTAAAGATGATTACGACTTTCATTATCAACAATGTTGTAATTGCTTTTTGCACTATTCTAAACAAGCGTTGCAAAGTGACTTATTTACTAGAGATAGAAACTATTTTTGGGTTTCTAGGTGTTCCGTCATTTGAAATTGCGGAACCACAACAGTTGCAGAACGTGTCAGAAATTGTCTGGTTAGCTGGACATTTTTCTGGAGTTCCTTCATTTCAAATGATTGAAGTGACTTATTTTCCATGTGTTCCGCCATTTGATGGAAAATAAGTCACTTCCGTCATTTGAAATGACGGAACACCAGAAAAATGTCCAGCTCACAAGACAATTTCTGACACGCTTTGTAACTATTGTGGTTCCGCCATTTCAAGTGACGAAACACCTAGAAACCCAAAAATATTCTCTCTTCTATAAACCATTTCATTTTTTTATTTCTACAAATTTTTCTATTAACGTCCCATGCACTCTATGTGAGTGGATGAACTAGAAGTCAACTAGTCAAGTCTCCACTATCCAAAGCCAATAATATTAATATTAATTAAATAATATACACATGCAAAAAAAAAATTAAAAATATCTAAGAGAATCAAACTCAAAGATACACAAAAGCCGAAAGAACGAGTCAAATCACCACAAAACGTACGTCCACATGATTGACTCGGCCGGTCGAGTCAATCACCTTGTATTCACACATGGACCATTGGTGGTACGTAGTAGTCGAACTAGTGGCTCCACGTAGTCACTACTACTCACTACGTCTTTCATGCCGTCGTCAGTTTTATACTTTTTGCTGCTTTGGAGTCGTCCCGTTGACCCACAACCTTCCTTTAACTATTTAGTCTACAAACCAACCAGCCATTCAAACTTATATTGTCACAAATTTTTATTGTGGATTTCGGTTCCACACCCACCATGATCTCTTCACCATTCGAACACGTCACCGAGCCGATCACGAAACAGTCGTAATTGTGTTGCAAGAGCAGGAAGGGAGGCTATAGTGGTGAAAAATGGAGAGTGTTACTCTTGTGGAACATGAACATGCATATACCACTACTAGATGGAAAGTAAGCATTTCATGATATTTCATTCATTTGTTTGAATGTTATTTATTTGTGAATATTTGTCATTATTCTTTTTTATGGTTTTTCAGTTATTTAGTACACAAAAAAATATTTTTCAGTAATGAAACTTGTTAGTTCAGTTATTATGTAATTATGGGTTTGGATCATATATAAATGAAATTAACGTGCTAGTTGTGAGAATCAAGTAGAGTAATTAATTACTCTAATTACTCTACTTGATTCTCACAACTAGCACGTTAATTTCATTTGCACACGTTAACTTTCCCATATGTACTATAGCTACAGTATTATTGTTTGACTTGTTTTGTTTGTTACTCTTTGTTTGATTTGTTTAAATATATCTTAACATAGACACATAGTTATTAGTGATTCATCATTAGTCGTTTTTTTTTATGATTTTTAAGTTATTTAACACATAGATGTATTTTTAATTTACTTATGAAACTTGTTAGTTTTTCAGTTGTTTATTTTTCTTTGTATTGTTTGGGCTACTTGCCTTTTATAATTGGTTTCTCTTTTTATTTTAATAATAATATTGGCCTTAAAAAATGCTATTTAATGCACAGGAAATATTTCAGTTATATAACTTGTTAGTTCAATTAGCTATTATAGCTATGATTATTATTTGATCTGTTTGTTACTCTTTATTTGATTTGTTTGAATATTAACATAGTCATTAACATAGTGATCTTGTTCAGTTATTTATTACACAGAAAATATTATTCACTATATCGCTGTTCTTCGTTTAAATTCTTTAAAAATGTTTAATAAACTTAAAAGTAAGTTTGATTGGAACAGGTTCATCATTTGGCATGTTCAGAACTTAAAAAAATCATGGAAAAAATCACTAAAATATTTACTGCACTCGAGTCAGCTCGACCGCGATGCAAATCAGGCTTACAAGTGTTATGCTCATTACACAAAGGCATGGAAAAATGCAAATTGCTTCTTCGCCATTGTTCCGAATCCAGCAAACTTTACTTGGTACATTTTCCACCTATGTTTCTTGATATATATCCACTTCAATCTAGATTTAATTATACATTTTTGCAGGCGATTAGCGGTGAAAAAATCATCGTGAGGTGTGAAAGGATCCGTTACTCGTTAGAGTTATGTCTGAGCCAACTTCAAAACATGGTCGAACCGACGTTGGCTGCACAGGTTTGTTAAATGTTGATCATGTTCTTATAATATTATATGTATTAAACTATTAATTGATGTATTAAACTAAATGAAATGAGCCACTTTTTTTAACACGCAGATTAGTTCATTTCATTTAACAAAATAAATGAATCCAACTACATCTGAACCAAATAAAAAAAACAAATCAAACTTGTTTTATTAACAAAAATGACTAACCAAACTACTTTTTTGACAAAAATAAACTAACTGAATTACATTTTTAACAAAAAGAAAACACTGAAATACTTTTTTAAATAGAAATAAACAAAACGAATTACTTTTTCTACTAAACTAAACGAACTGAACAATTCGCTTTAACAAAAACAAATGTAGATTTACTTTTTTTTAAATAATAAACGAACCAAACTTATTTTAACAAAAATAAAAAAACATATCGAACTACTTTTTTTTAACAAATATAAATAAACCAAATTTTTTTAAACAAAAATAAGCTAACGGAACTTATATTTAACAAAAATATCGTCGTAGCTTGTGCTAAGGTGGAGTTTGATTTGATTGCTTATTTTAGAAGTAGTTACGTTCGTTTAGTTTAGTAAAAAAATAGTTCGTTTATTTTCGTTAAAAAGGTAGTTCGATCATTTATTTTTGTTAAGAAAGTTGTGTGGTTCGTTTAATTTTATTAAAAAGTAGTTCGGTTCGTTTATTTTCGTTAAAAAATAGTTCGGTTCGTATTTCTGTTAAAAAAAAGTCTGGTTCGTCTATTTTTGTTAAAAAAATTAGTTCAGTTCGTTTATTATTATTTTTTTTTAAAGTTTGGTTTTTTTATTTTTGTTAAAAAAAAGTTTGGGTCTTTTTTTTTGGTTGATTATGGCTTAATTGGTTATAGTTTGGAGGTTAATTATGTAATTTGGAGGTAATTTATAAAGATGGACTAAAATTGAGCAATCACTTAACCACAAGAACTCTTATGGATCATAAAAAAGGGTAAACTAGTAATTCCACAACTGGCATGAACTCAAATGATTCATTTTTAAAACCACAGGGACTCAACCAGTTCAAATTTTCTTTTGGGGACTCGTTGTGCCTCCGCCCTGAAACCACAAGGACGCAAACAGTAATTTTCTCTTATATACATATATCTTTTTAACTGTTGCAGATATCCCAGATTGTTGATTATATAAAAAGTGTAGCTTTTGCATTGGATGCATCAGAAGATGAAGCAGGAAGAGTGTTACTAGCTTTACTTCATCAAGACATAAAAGCATCAAAAGTTACTAAAACTGAGGAACTAAAAGCTTTCAAATTTGCAGCTTCAAGGTTACACATTATATCCCCGTTAGCTCTCGTGATCGAGAAACGTTCCATAAGAAAAGTACTTAGCAAGATCAGTGATACCGATCCGGTGAAAAAGAAAATCTTGAATTATTTATTATACCTTTTAAAAAAATATGGGAGTTCAAGTTCAACTAGACCACAAGAAACCGAAGGACTTGAAGGTGGTGACGACGACGGTGACAGTGACGATGTTTTCGATTTACTAGAAATACCAATGCGGTTTAAAACTCGTCACCTAAGTGTTTTCTCGTCTAGCTCGGTTCCTAGCTTCAACAGTTCTTTAGGTGACTTGAAACTGCAAGTAGATAATGTTTCAATCATATCTACTGATGCTGGAACGGACGACGGGTTTGATGAGACTCAAGAAAGATCTAGAGAGTTTACGGCTGATCCGGTTATGGATAACGGGCCGAATTTGTTTATACTTGGAAATCTTTCTGTGCTTCCGTGGCCATCAAGGCGTAAGGCGGTTGAAGATGTGAAAATGCAGTTACAAGATGATCAAGATTCTCATTTGTTCATATCTACAAGTTATGTTAAACCTGTTTTTAAGTTCTTGAAAGAGGCGGATCGGTTAGGTGATGCGGTTGCAAGAAGGCACGGAGCCGAGTTGCTTTTGATGTTCTTGAAAGAATCCAGGTACTTGTTATTGTTAGTGCCAGAATAATTTCACATAGATATGTATAAAATATGTGAATCTACGGTCGCGCATATGTTTGTTTTTCGCCTAAATCCTATATTTTTTGCATTATGTACGCGAATAACAATACATTAATGTTAAACGTGTCCAACACCAAATCAGATTAATTAGATATTATATTTAATATAATAATTAGTTTATTATTATAAGATAAGTTGGGCTTATTTTATTTAATTATATTAAATATTTTCCAAGATACTAAGAGCCTTCAATCTGATCTGGTGTTGGACACGTTTAACAATTAATGCATATTTTTGATGCAGATCTGGTAGGCCGCCTTTACCGAAAGATGTAATGAGGGACCTGTCTTTGTTTCTAGACTCGGACATTACCGAAGAAGTGTTACAAATACTAGAACTGTTATCTTCCCACCATCTTTACACTACCGAAATCGTGACATCTGGAATTCTGTTAACTATTTTGAAACTAATAAAAAACCAAAAGAGCAAACAACATAATGTGACTGTGGCTCTCAGAGTGTTGTGTAACCTTTCAGCTCACATGGATCTAGGACACCACATGATATATTTAGGATTCATTCAAGAACTGGTTCCGTTTTTAGACGATCTGTTAATGTCCGGTTACTGTATCAAAGTTTTTAAAAATCTATGCGCGATTGAAGAGGCTGCAGCGCAGTTTGAAAACAACTGCATCGTCTCCATTGGCGAGCTGCTTGAGTTGGGTAAATACGAAGAACAAGAAGACGCGGTTGAGATTCTGTTGTCGTTATATTGCCAACGTGAAGACCTGCATGGAATCTTGACGCAAGACGGAATCTTTAGAAACTTGGAAATGATATCTGGAAATGGGAGTTCTAAAGGTCGGTTATTGGCGAGTGAGTTACTTGAGTTGTTGAATAATGTCCCGGATGATAGTTCTCAAGTATGCAGCAGCCTTTGGGACACCTCGCAAAGCGCAAATGGTAAGGTTAAAACACGTTCCAAGAAGTCGGGATTTTTCAGTTGGATTAAATCAAAGTTTAAGAAATCCGTACGGAAGCTTTCTTCTTTCTTTAAGAAGTTTGCATTCGTTAACTGTGATTTATGTAACTTATTATTATTATTCTGTCACAAGAATCTGATTTCACAGCCATGTTTTTGGATGTGAAAAATAAACTTTTTATTATTATTATTCTGTCACAAGAAAAAGTTCAAATTACAAGAAGTGGAAATATTAAAAATTATTAAATAAACTAATAATAGTTGCCTTTGATGAAGTCGTTTAATTTATCCATTTCACCTCGTTGTTGATCCACAACTGCCCGAACAACATCAACCATAGAAATCATCCCTACAATCCTTCCATCTATGACCGGTACATGTCGTATCTGGTTTTCTGTGATCAAAACAACTCGGTTTTATCAGTAAACGGATCAAAACCGACAACACGAGTAATTGTTAACTATAGTATACCTGACATTAGTCGCATTGCTTGATAAACATTTGTGTCAGATGTCATCGTTACCAGTTTGTTCTGGTTTGTCATGATATCCATGACTTTTGTGTATTTAAATGATTTATCCTTAGCAAGTACCTTCTGCAAGCAATCTGAAATATGACTAATATTATTATCTCATATTAAAATAAATGAAAATATGAAATATGAAATAACCTCTTTCAGTGACGATTCCCGCAATCATTTGTTCATCTCCGGGCTTTAGAACCACTAAAGAACCAATATTGTTTCGAGCCATCTGCATATATACGACAACTTAAAGTAAATATTCTCAAATTAAATGAAAAATAATTAACATGGTAACAACCGACAACATACTTGCTTTGCAGCATCATAGACAGTGTCATCACTCTTGCACCAGAGCCACGGTCCGTCTTTTTCATCTTCTTTTTTCATTAAAACTTCAGCAACCGTTGTATTTTCCAAACCCTTTAGATGCATTAGTGAAGATTCTACAACCGATGCATTTTCTGTATACGTTTGCAGTTGTTGCACAACCGGTACACGAAACGTTTCCCGACAAGATTTTATAACACGTGCGATGACTTGCATCTTGAGTGAAAATACTTATAAACTTTGTGCTTTGGAATTGGTTCGTGTTATGGTTAAATATATGAATGAAAACCGGAAACTAATGTTCTTTTCTTGAATTAGTAAACAAGTCTAAGAAAACTAATGTTCTTTTCTTGAAAAACTGGCCAACTAACATTCTATGTTATTACTTATACTTTGGTCATTAAGAGTTGTACATTGAGGGTTAAAACTTAAAAGGTGATGCTAGACTTGGCAGACAAGGTAAACCAGCATCATAAAGTTGCCTGCAACACAGGTAAAGTTTCATGTTTTTATTCACATGAATCGCGTGTTTCCAGTGAATCGAAGTTGTATTTATAGCAACTTTCTCATCTTAATGTTATGAATATATCACAAAACCGATAATTTGGAACAATGGCTGAAAAAAAGTCTTCAGGCTTAGGCTTCCGTTTTCGCTTACCTTGGTTCCCACAAGCCTCGTTACCTCCAGCCCGTCAATCGCCTACCCAACCACCACGCACCACCACACAAACCTCTGTTGCATCAACTTCTGCTCAAAAGCCACCGTTTCGGCCTGCAGGGAAAGCCCTCGCACCACCACCGGCGGCACCACCGACAACCGCAGCTACACCACAACCTTTTTCGCCTAGACGATCGCAGCCATCTGTTTCAACTAAATCATCAGTACCCAAATCTCCAACTGCTAAAACTACTGCACCTGTTGCGACTAAGCCCGCAAAAGAAACTCAACCCACCACTGAAACTGCAACGCCACAAACGCCCCCATCCCCATCATCATCATCGTCGTCGTCGTCGTCGCCTTCGACATCATCATCATCATCGTCATCATCACCCAAATCTCCAACCGCTAAAACTACCAAATTTGTTGCAGCTCAGCCCCCCGAAGAAACTGAAACCATACAAACTAGTGTAATTGCAAATCCAACAACACCATCGCCATCGCCACCATTCAGTCCACCTATACAAGCTCAGTCCCAGCCTAAGTCTCCCCAAACTCCAACACCATCTGCTTCACCGAACTCCTCATTACCCAAATCTCCAGTTCCTGAAACCACCGATCCTGTTGCAGCTCTGCCCGCCAAAGAAACTCAAACCACCACCGAAACCATACCAACCATTGAAACCGCAGGTCCAACATCCCCACCACCAGCAAAACAATCTCCGACATCTGAAACCACCGAACCTGTTGCAGCACCGCCCGCCAAAGAAACTCAAACCACCACCACCGAAACCATATCAACCATTGAAACCGCCGCTCCAACATCTCCACCACCAGCAAAACAATCTCCGATATCTGAAACCACCGAACCTGTTGCAGCTCCGCCCGTCAAAGAAACTCAAACCACCACCACCGAAACCATCCCAACCAACAAAACCGCAGCTCCAGCATCTCCACCACCAGCAACACAATCTCCAAATTCTGAAACTACAGAACCTATTGCAGCTCCGCCCACCAAAGAAACTCAAACCGCAGCATCTTCACCACCAGCAAAACAATCTCCAACCCGCACCCCACCCGGATCTCCATCTCATTTAACCTCTAAACCATCATCCTCACCATCATCACCTCCCAAAAATAAACTTTCACAAAATGCGGATTCAAATTATAATCACTCAAAATCTCAAAACCCAAAATCAACGACCGCAATCCACACTGACATCTCCAGCTTCATTCACAAAATAACAAAAAAAGAACCCGCAGATGAAACTCCAGCACATGCCATCACACTCGCGGGTAACAACACAGGCGCATTAATGCAACTAGACTTGCATGAACTCAAAAGAGGCGATAACCGCACTACTGATGACAATGCCATTGCCAGCTCACAAAAAGATAATGAAAAACATACGGAAGCAGCATTACCAAAGGCAATTGTTAATAGTAATATTCAAGGTGTAAATAACTCAATGATGTTAAACAGTTCTGTTACTGAAGGGAGTCCAGGTGTTCATTTGGTGTTTTACGGTGATGTAACAAATATTGAGGGTTTAATGATGAAGTCAGTTGATATGCAACGGGCGGAAGTGAATGTTACTGCACCGGAGAAAGTTGTATATGATCCGGTAATGGGGGAGGTTTTCATGTAGCCGAGTGCATGTGAATTCGAAGATGATTCGCAGACGTGTGGCACAAGTTATGAGATTGAGGTTCTTTGATTTGAATATATGTAAAGAGTGACAAGTGAATAAGGATGATGATGCTTCATCATTCATCAAATATGTATGGTTTTTTTAACGATTTACCTAAAATTTTATGGTTTTATATGTATATGTAAATGAACTACAATGATGCATCTGAAACCACTTGTAACTCACTGAATGTATACGTTTGATCACTTCATTAGATATATTGTACGCACGTATGTAGATATATTTAGTTCAATGCAGAACTTGAAGGTGGCGTAGTGAAACACGCAACATTACCGTATCAATGTTTCCTTTTATTGATCAAGGAAACACTACAGTGCTATGGTTGGCTGCACAAGACTGGTAGCCGTATCATATCGTGTCAAAATTGAAACGTTGTATGACCATGATTAGTGTTAAGTCGATTTTTCTATTTTCCACATGAACTTTCAATTAACCTCAACTTGCTATTATTCCAAGTGTTGTACTTCCTATATTTCTTAAAACTTAAAAGCCAGTTCAGGACCCAACCAGGCGAATAGAGACCAAGACCATTGTCATGACAATATTAGTTTTACAAACTCTAAATGCTAAAATCCCATCATAAAGCCAAGGAATTAAATTTATAAAAAAAACCAAAAAAGCCAAAGAATTAAAATACACACAAAAGTTAAGATTCATTATTGTCCAATAATGCTTGTTGATTCAACTTGAAGCAATAATCATGAGCTTCTGATATACCATCATTTGCACTACTATGCCAACAAACTCACTGTCACATCATTCCCTTTTGTTTTAGACAAAAAAAAATGTCAAATCCCTCCTGACCTTCAAACCACAACACGACAATTTTTTGTAATCTGTGAGTTGATTACATAATTTTATCAAATTTCTAAGAATATGATCAAGAGTGCTTAATATGATTTCAAGCTATCTTGTTCTACATTTTTTGTTAAAAATATAATGTAGTTATCGTGCCACGACTCACCTCTAGTTCAAATGTAGTTGGTCTGAAGTTTTGGTGAGGTGACAGCGAGTGGTGATGGCGATGGTGGCGATGAAGGTGGTGGTGGTGGTGGTGGTGATGTAGTAGGCCTTTCTTTCTGGATGAATCCAAGTGATCTTCTGGACAATAAGCCCACCTCTTTAATACTTCGGACCCCACCGTTCTTCATTTCTCCTACTAAAACATAGAAAAAATTGTTCATTTCTCTTGAATTTTAAAAACAAGACAATTGATGGCCAAGATGATAAATGACAAAACTATTAATAGTGTTATAAGCTTACATACCATTGTAATCCAAGATGTTTGCAGATGCAGACAACCGAATGAGAATAGGCGTGATGATAGTGAGAGCAGCCCAGAAGAACAGTATTACAAAAAAGGTTCTCCACAACATTTCTCCAAAGCTTGAGAACTTTTTGAGAGAATATAATTTATAGCAGCAAAATTTCAGTGTGTGTACAAGGGGAGGAAGACCTTAAATATATGAGAAAAAGACCAACATATAAAATATGAGAGTGTACTAAAACCACTTTGGACACGAAAAGAATCAGAAGTACATAAAAACTTGTTGACTTTTGTCTGGTTGGTAGTTGATTAGTGGTTATGCCAATCAGGTACATACAAGTCTCACAAAAATCCCACCTGGCATCTTTATAGACCAAAATTCCATTTGGTTGGGACAAAACTGTCATTATACATACCCTGTATTATTATAAGGCCCTCAAACAAAAAGCCCACCTGTTAACTGATACATATATTCCATATAAACCAGCAGACAATATTATTATTATGAAATCATTTGAGCTTAATCAGCAATCCAAGTTGTTTCTACTGTTTAATAATAGCAAAACATCAGTACTCATATTACTCCTACACTTAATCAGCAATCCAAGTTGTTTCTACTGTTTAATAATAGCAAAACATCAGTACTCATATTACTCCTACACTATCTTAAACCTAAACAGCTGCTTCTTCAACCTCGATGACTTGGCGAGCCACCAGTCGCAGGTGACTTCCTCCCACCATATTTCTGTTAAATTATAACAAACATTTATTAATATAAAAGGACTATACTTATACTAATTAATTTTCATTGACAAATAACTTTACCTGCTTTCCAAAGTTAAATGGGACATATTTGTATTTAATCATGTGCATGATTTGTCGCTTCATAGTGAGAGCAAATAGAACAATCCAATAGCAGAGCAGTATTGGCCAGAAAACCGGGACATCAAACAGAGAAAAGAATGTCATCAAGAAAGCTACCATGAAAGCCTTTGTAATCGCATACCTGCAATTACAAAACAAATGAGTAATCTTTTGTACCAAACGTGTCCATTATTATTAAACTCACCAAAATTTGAACTCTGGAAGGCGGCGGATAAAAGGCCTGAACTCATCAGAATCTTTTGTAGGAAGTGCAGCTCCATCCAAAGCTTCAAGCTCAGGATCCACCTTTGGTGACAGAAATCCAATCAACAGATTCAAGATGTAAATTCCAAGACCGTACGAGATGATGTAAAACCCTTGAAGATAATAGACTCGCAACACATAAATTGCTGCAACACAAAGTGTCCCAATCCACCTATGAACCGGAAGCGGTGTTGATTTATCCAGATAGATCTGGAACAACCTTGAGAATTCAGTTTTCCACTTGGTTAGTGGTGTCACTGGGGACGCAGCATCACCCCCTGATCCTTCCATTTTAACCAGCTTTTAAACCTTTCTGTAGATACTACAAAGTAATACATGATATAAAACCCAAAACAATGACAAAAGTTGTGTATTATTGAAAAACTATATATAGAAGCACATTGGATAATTAAAAAGCAAACATAATCAAACCATATCTTCTAACTATAGATATTATATGACAATAAACCTTAGCTAATGTATTCTCTTTAAAGAATGTAACAACAATAAATATAACATAATTCAGATTTGCAACATATTCGAAAGCAAAGACTGCTAACGGTCAACTGTCAAACAAGGCAGTTAAGATAATTTATTAACCCTAATTTTTTTAAGGCATATCATGGCCTTATATCCCTGATGTCTATCAATGATAGAACTAGATTCCGGCTTCTATTTGTTTCTTAATACTAACAGGACCCTTAAAACTGTAAAAACAGCACAATCACGATTCACGTGTATCATCGATTACTCTAATCTGTGAAAAGTAGACTCTAACTGAGCGTATTTAGATTATTGAAACCGCCATCAACGAATTGGTTAAGCCAAAGAGGACGATTGTGAACCAATCCAATACAAAAACTACATCAAACAAATAATAGTTGATCAAACCATATATTCTAACTATGGTAAATCATAGTTACTAAAAGCCCTCGCTTGCCCATTTATCAGGCGATGCTCAATAAATGCGCTTCTTCCTAGGCGAGCGCATCAACATTGTCTACGGCGTAAACATGAGAAGACAAAAGCCGAGCAAAAGAAACACAAGTATGCTATTGAAACTTAGATCTATGAGAGGTCAAAGGAATTGCATTGAACAATTGTTATTCAAGTTTTGGAACTACATTTGAATCTTGACTATTTTAGAACTTTTGGTACTAATTAGATGATATTAAATGCTATATAATAACTACTATTTATTTTATTTGAACAACAATATAATTTTTCATATACGTAATACACTTTTAACTGTTCTTTTAAGTGCGTTTTTTTTTCTCAAGCCCTTGCTTTTTTTGCGCCTAAGCCCCAGGCGAGGCCTATGTCTATGCAGTCGATATCACCGATATATCAATGATATACCGGTTATCGATCCCTTGGCGATATATAAATCAGAATCTTGGTTTAAAAAAGCGTTAGGCGATGCGAGGCGTTTTGGTTCAAAAATCCGAAGCGCTAAGCGCTAGGCGCGAAGCGAGAGCTTCACGTATGTGAGGCGTTCTTATTTAAAAATACTAAAAATTAATTATACATGACATATTTTACTTGAAAATCAATCATAAAGATAAAACATTTGTAAAACTAAACATATTTTACTAGAAGGTTGATATTTGGAGAAGATAAACTTTGAATATGAAAATTAAAGAGTGGTTTGAATTAAATAGAGTGATAAATATATATAATGCAGTTGGGTAATGTTTTATAGATGAGCCCCAACGTTATTATTTTAAGCAGATGGCCCAATCAGCTACATTTTCAATCTAATTTGGACTGAATCACATGAGGCGCTGCCTCAAGCGCCTCACGCCTCGCCAGCTAAATGTGCGCTTCAGGGCGCCTCATGTATTTTAGCGCCTTACCTAAAATAAGGCGTTTTCAAAAACGCCTCAGGCGCCTCAAGCCTGAGGGGCGCCTTTTTAAACCAAGATTAGAATATCGGTACCGATAATATTGACCGATATCACCGATACTTCCAATATCAGTGTTTAAAGTCTCAATTATCAACTTTTAGTGTTCAGTGTTAGCGTTTTAAGTCTTAGTCAATTCTTACTTGCTACAATTATTAGTGTTTTGCAATTTGCAAAAGGTTAATTTGATAATGGTAGGAGAGTATACTGAATTATTAATGTTAAATTGCTATATATATGAATTTTACATGATATTAAAATTACCGACATCCCACCCCACCGATATCTCAGATATCGGTCCAAGGACCGATATAAGATATTTTTCCGCATTAACTGCTTAGGCCTATGCACCTTGAGTGCGCCTAGCACATTTAATAACTATGTGTAAATATACAATAAACCCTAGCTAACATATTCTCTTTTAACAAAAGTAATAACAGTAATTATAGCATTATTTCAGATTTGCAGCATATTCAAAAGCAAAGAGTGCTACCTGTTAACCTCAAAACTCAATGAATCTGTAAAATAAAGCAGTTAAAATAATTATGTCCTTAATAGTACTAACAGGACGCTTAAAATTGTAAACAGCACAATCACATGTATCATTGATTACTCACTCTAATCAGGCAATTTTTTTAATAATAATAATAATAACCGCCATCAACGAATTAGTTAGGTCATAGGAGATGATTGTGTTAAACCGATCAAACAGAGTGTATCAAACGAATAATAATAATAATAATAATAATAATAGTTCATCTGATTTACATATGATTATTATTATACAAATATATACGATTGAGATATAAGGATGTGAATCGATGAGAAAAATAAATAGCAGTAGTGAGAGTTGAAGAGCGAGCTTACCCAACGGAAATTGTTCTTTAGGGTTCTAAGCGATTTGCGTGACAAGACGATTATTATTATCTAGATTCGCACGACTCAGATCATTTTTTTATAGGGTTTGTGAATAAAACTTTGATGATAAGTTTACTTACTATTTAAGAGTTTGATGTCTTTTATTATTTTATTTTTTGTTCAACTTATGACATAATCTACTATGATTATTCAATGAATTAGTATATCCATTGATCAAAAAAAAAAAACAGATTTTGGACATCTTTGTATTAGTTTATGTGGTTATTTCAAATAGTTCAATCCACCTCCTATGTGACTAGTCATTCTTTTCAATAGACTACAATTTTTCATCCCTCTATTTTCTATCATTTGTTGTTTAGAAGCGCATGATTAAAGATCGTTTTTTAAAAAAAGAGTTCTGCTTAAATGTTGTTTTGATAGTCCCGTGTAAAATCATATAACTTTTTGAGTGTGTATTTAATAGAATTATAAAGTGAAGTCGGATTATTATATCTTTTACTGGTTATTATTGTGTGAGAATTAAATTTGTATATGTTATTTATTTTTATTTTTTTTTGTCTTTTTATTAGTTTTACTTTGGAGGTAGTTCTTATATTTTCTTTTGGCTGGAGACTTTGTGTAACAAGAAAAGAAGGAAGTCTTGCTTGAACATCTTTCTTGATCTAAAATAATTACCAAGTTCATGTTAAATATACACCAACAAATACAATGACTTATGTTTAATGAGCTATACCATTATAGTCAACTAAAACTAAAAAAAAGAAAAACATATGATAGGTTTGTAAGGATATCTGTAGTGGATAGCTATAAAATGAAACGTTTTGTGTCATGTGGCGCTCAGTCAGAAAAAAGATGAGTGCTTGTTTTAAGGGTTTAGTGGTGTTGTAGCTCAATATATCATATACATATATATATATATATATATATATACCACAAACAAAAAAATTATCGGCGACAAAAAACACGCCCCTTATCGCCCCATTTATCGCCTGGGGGCGGTTTTCACCCAAAAAATTACCCCAAATTTGTCGCCCCACTACAGATACCCTAAACAACAATTTAAATTTATGAACTTGAAGTCTTGAATGTAACCTATTATGCATTTTAACTCTAATAATAATAACGTGTTGAAACTCAAACCAAAAAACTTAAAACGATAATTTTACACTTAACCAAGAAATGTCCAAATTTGTTAAAAATGTAAGTTAAAGACCAATAAGCTTAAAACCTGAACAACAGCAGCCAAATTGTCATTTCTCATTTCTTTAGGGTTGTTCAAGTTCATTTCTAGCTGAAACACACACACAAATACATACATACATACATACATACGCAGCGGCTGACGGTAGAAGACGGTGATCGGCGATGGGAACCCTAGGAAGAGCAGCTTACACCGTCGGCTTTTGGATCCGTGAGACCGGCCAAGCCATGGATCGCCTCGGCTCACGCCTCCAAGGCAACAACTTCTTCAAAGAACAACGTATGTCTGTCTGTCATTTCAAAGCCCTAATTTCATTACCTCAGCATTTTGAAATTATTAGTTTTATTTAACTCATCTAACAGCTCAGATTTAGGTTTCGTATGCTGAAAAGTGATATATTTATGTTAATTTCATGATTAGTTTGATTATTGCAGATATGTTAAGAGTTGTAAGTCAAATTAGGTTTTCATTTTTTGTTAGTGTTATTATTTGAGGTACAACTGATTGAATCAGTGTGTTAGATTATTAAAATGAATGATTTTGTTACATCTGAACTGCAAGGCAATGACAAACTGCTGAAGATCAGAGAAATTTGAATTTAACACCTAGACGCTCGATTAACTAGCTGTCTAGCTCATTTTTCCATTTCTATCCGTGAGGCTTGCAAACGAACCGAATGTTCGGTGAAATGTTCGTGAATTGTTCGACGGAAAGTTTGTTTGTTTGGATGTTTTTAAATTGTTTGGGTTTGCTATCCAAAATGGGGTTGCGGCGCAGCTTGTTGCCCGCTTACCTGCCACTGCATTGTAAATCGTTTGGATGTTTTTAAATAATGACCAAAATGACTCTTTTTATCAAAAAAAAAAAAGTTTGTTTGTTTATTTAATTAACGACCAAACATGAACAAAAAGTTAGCTAACGAACCTGAACACGTATTTCATTTGTTCATTTATGTTCGTGAACTGTTCATTTTGATTTTAAACAAACGAACATAAACAAACACGGACATGTTCATTTTCCAAACAAATGAACATGAACACAAGTATTTGTTCGATTAAGTGTTCATGTTCGTTCGGTTCGTTTACAGGTCTACTAGCGGTTGTTCAATACTACTTTGTAGTTAGGGTTTATTTGAAAATTGAAACAATCTGTCTTTTTGTCAGTTTCCAGGCATCGGACTCTGATGAATGTATATGATAAAGCCCCTTCGGTAGCTAAGGATGCATTTGTGGCCCCAAGTGCTTCTGTTATTGGGGATGTTCAAGTAGGGGCTGGATCGTCTGTTTGGTATGGATGTGTTTTGAGAGGTAACGGTTACACATTTTGGCTTTTGTTGATTCTGATAGTCTTGTACATTCCTTTAGCTGATATTGGTTTTCTTATTTATTTCTGCAACAAAAGAGGGTTGCTATAAGCTTGATCATATTGTAGCTAACAGTAATAATGAACTAGAGTTGATAGTTTGATGCTGCAACAGTACATTAATTACAAAGAAGTTGATAAAAAAGTAGATAAATTAATAGGTGACAAAGTTGAAAGCAAAAACAAGATCATCTTTGGAGTGGTTTCTTTGTTGAATATTTGTACTTTGTAGTAAGTTTCCTTATCGTTGTTTATAATTAATCTATCCAATCTGTTTATTATCAGGCTGTGACACTTTAGAAGGCTGTACATGGGAATGCAAGCTTTATACTAGAAAATATTCAACTTAAAAGTTAGCGATTTAGTTATGTTTTGATATGTTTTTATGGTTGTGTGAACCCTTTATGTGCTGTCAATTCTGTCATTTAAGCATTAGCTATCTTCATATCATTTAGGATTATATATGAACTTTAACCAGAATTTACATCTTGCTGATAGTAGTTTTGATATTTCATTGGGAGTCGCTCAATGTCCTCATATGATGCACTATATACTAGTTATTAGTTATTGTTTCATTTATGAAATATGGTTATTTATACAGGTGATGTGAACAGCATTAGTATTGGATCCGGCACTAACATACAAGATCACTCGCTTGTGCATGTTGCAAAATCTAATCTACCTGGAAAGGTGCATCCAACTGTGATTGGGAACAATGTGACTGTTGGTGAGCAATGTGTTTCATATGGTTCTTTTTATCTTTTCAATAAAATGATTTTTAATCAAACAAAGTACAATTTAGGTCATAGTGCTGTCATACATGGATGCACCGTTGAGGATGAAGCGTTTATTGGTATGAAAGCAACGGTTCTTGATGGGGTGGTTGTAGAGAAACATGCCATGGTTGCTGCTGGAGCCCTTGTTAGACAGGATACTAGAATCCCTACCGGCGAGGTTCGTGTTATTATTATGCAAACATGTATATATTAAAAAAGCACAAACATTTGTTATTGAAGCTAGTTGGGAATGTTGTAACAGCTATGGGGAGGGAATCCTGCCAAATTCTTGAGAAAGCTTACAGACAAAGAGATAAGCTTCATTGCTGAGTCTGCTGCTAACTACAAGAGCCTTGCCGAGGTTCATGCTACCAAGAATGCAGAGCCACTTGACCAGACTGAGTTTTTAAAAGTGAATCAAAAGAAGCCTAAAGAAGACAAGCCTTTGATTCAATAATTGTTTGGGTTTTTAATCATGAAGAAATCGGTCATGAAAGTACTTTTAGTTCATGCTTGTGAGTTTGATGTTGACGAACAGATGCTTATTTCAAGCAGCAGGTTGTTTATGGATATTGGATCGGCGGTCTGTCTGTCTGTCATTTCTAATAAAGGTTAAACTTATTAGAGTTAGAACTGTTGGGATTAGACCCTGTTGTACGTTTGTTTTATCGTTCTTACGTTGAAAACTTCAAATGGATTTGATATTTTCTGTGCCTGTTGATGTGGATTTGAGTATATTGAAGTAAATTTGAATCCTATTCATAGGGGTCTTTGATCTCTTAAGCATTATACCAGAACTGGATTAAGCAATTTTCACATGTATAATTAGAAAATATGTTTGTATAACCCTTAATAAAAAGTAACATGTCATATGCTGGTTCATTTAACTTCCATTTAACTGCAAATCAACATACAAGTTTTAACTAAGAGTTCAAAAGGTCCACCATTGAAAACAGAAACTCATTAAAAGAAAACTGCAATTAAAAGACTCTTAGACCAAACAGTAGGATCAACAAAACACCTGCACTCCTCAAATATCCATCGGAGCCGCCGCCTCTGCAGCAGCTCCTCCCTGATCAGGAGCAGCACCACCAGCTTGCTCTGCAGCACTCTCATTTACCGGCGCATCTTCACCTGAAATCTCAAACTCATTAATCAACGCTTGTACAGTTTCTTGGTCCAATATATTGAACGCTTCTCCCACGCCAATAACAGCAACCGTGCACACACTGCTGGTGAGTTTTTCACCTTGCAGAGTCTCTCTTATGGCAAACAATGCATCCTTGACAAGTTCATCTCGAGAAGATTCTGTGAATTTCTCAAACTTCCGTTCCAGATAAGTTTTTGCAGCTTGTGAGCGGGACCCGATGGCAAAGGCTTGATATTCAAAGTAATTGCCACTAGGGCAGTTGTAGTAGAGATGGGCCCCGGATTCATCTAATCCAGCAACTAGTAGTCCCACACCATAAGGTCGTTTCCATGAACGCTGAGTGCAGACCTATCAACATAGATTATTTTAAGAAACAATAATCTCATCTGTTTTTCATAAAAACTATAATACGAGTCAGTTGTGTTTAAAGTTTAAACAATGTCACACAATATATAGATTCAAGTATATATCCATTGCAGTCCACTCCAAAGTCCAAACAGTAACCTTCAACATAATATTCGCATAACTACACTTGCACTCTTACTATCGTCTTTTATGGTATCAAACCACCATCAATCAACAATTCATCTCAAATGCATTTTTCCACAGTTTCCAACTTAAACCACTTCTCCAAATTCAAAATAACGAGCATCAAACACAAGTTTCTACTCTCAAAAGTAAACATAATTATTCTCCCAAAACTTTAAAAGCCAACTATAATTTGCAATAGCAGTATAATTGAAGAACAAATTTCTATCTACTATCAGCATTCTAGGTTTAACATATATCATCAACAACAGTACCTGACCTTTAACAATGATAAAATTATTAACGATGTTATAATGATGAAATCATGTTTTTAGAAATGGCAAAAAAAAAAAAAACCCAACCCGTTTCGACCCGCAACTCATTCCGACCTGTTCTGACCCAAACTCGTTCCAACCCGAACCAAAACAACCCTTTTTTATTTGGCCCGTTCCGACCCAAACCCGTTTCGACCCGAACCAAAACAACTCTTTTTGACCTGTTTCGACCCTAACCCATTCCGACCCGGACCGTTTTAACCTAAAACCGTTCCGACCCGAACCAAAACAACCATTTTTAATTTGACCCGTTTTGGCACTAACCCGTTCCGACCCAAACCAAAACATCCCTTTTATTTTTGACCATTTCGACCATAACCCCTTGTCCTGTTCCGACCCGAAACACATTCCGATTAACCTAACCCTGTTTTAACCCGAAACCGTTCAAACCCGAACCAAAACAACCCTTTTTTATTTGACCCGTATCGACCCTAACCTGACCCATTTTCCAACCTGTTTCGACCCGAAACCTATTCAGACCCGTTCCGACCCGAACCAAAACAGCCCTTTTTACCCGTTTCGACCCAAACCAAAAAAACCCCTTTTTATTAGACCCGTTTCCAGCCTAACCCGTTCCGACCCGTGACCCATTCTGACCCAACCCGACCTATTTGCCAGTCCTTAATAATATTCATAATAACATTAACAATTTCCCAAATTAAACCCTAACAATTCAAAATCACAACTAACATTACCTGAGCTTTATCCGCCAATTGAACAACCAACCGTCCAACAGGAAGCGGAGCCTCATAAGTATACCCATAATTAATACACTCGGACCTCATATACCTCGACAATACACGCCCATCAGCAGTCAACCCAGCAATCGCAACACCAATATGATCATCCACTTTGAATATCTTCCTCTGGTGCGACGACAGCTCAGAATTGGCCTTATTAACGCACGCGAGAACCACGTGAGTGTTGGACCGGAGCCCAATGGCTGCAGATCCTTGCTTCACGGCTTCCATGGCGTACTCCACCTGGAACAGCCGACCCTGTGGCGACCAGGTGGTCACGTCCGTGTCGTATTGGTTTCGGAACATGTTTGGTTTTCAGAGAATTGAATTCAGGTTGAGAGTATGCTTGTGAAACAATTTTAGTGATGGTGTTTTTGATTTATATGTGTGTGTAATGAAGCCCTTGCAAAATAAAGAAGTAAATAAGTAGTCCCTGGATTACTAGTTTATTATAATAATAAACAAGCTGAGTTCGAGCTTGTAAAGTATAAACCAAATTGTAGTTTGTATTCTTATTCGGAGTGTTCATTGGATCGGATAACAGATTATTCGGTTTATTTGGATTTGGACCCTTTCCGAAATCCGATCCGAATTTAATTTGGATCGGATTCGGATAATCTCCGAATAATCCGAAATAAACCAAAAAAGTTTTCCTTACTTTTTGTTCCTAACATTTAATAGTTTATAATCACAATAAACATATAAACCGGAAAATATGAATTACTCTTAACACAAATTTAAAGTTCAAACTTCAAATAATAGTCTAATAAATATACTAACTCGGAAAATACCACTAAAAACATGTTTTTTATTCGGATTAAACAGATATCCGAATAATCTGGATTTTTTAAAAATACAGATTCTAATCCGATCCGAATATCCGAATAAGAATTCGAATCGGTTTATTTAGGTTTCGGTTCGTGTTCCGGTTTTTTTCGGATTTCTTGAACACCCTTGGTTCTTGTGATTTATAAAATGAATGGTTTGTTTCCCTCTGATTGTTGAGTGGTATCATATTGCGTCACTAAGTCTAATTACGTTTAAAGTTATGTCGATTAACGGGGTGGTTTCGTATTTTCACCCATATATGCAAAACCCTACTCACTTCAATAATTCTTACGCACACCGGCAACAATCTGCATCCCCCATGCTTTCACTCCACCGTTGTTGCTGACCATCACCAACATCTCTTCCATGTGACGGCCATTTTCATCTTTGCACATGCTCAAAACCCTTGTACGACTGTCGTGCACCACACCATCATACCCACCGAATTGTTGTTGACCCCCACCGCCAATCGAACACCCACCATTACCACACCCCTCCTCGACCTACTCCCACCACCTTTGTGAATTGTGATAGTGTCGTTGGTCACCACCACATTTGACACACAAACAATGACATGTAAATTTACTCTTACCACACCACACCTTTCGTTTCACTTGTCTGTAGCGTTGAACTTTTGGCCTAACTTGAGATTTGAAATTTGGAAGCATGGAATATGGGATCAAGTACCCGGTGTCGAAGTTTATTGAGGCATAATTATGTCTAACAGTAGAGTTGATCAATATTTGGGCCTTTTGGCGATCAAGCTAGGTTTTTTGTTGATGAATGTTTATCCTTGATCTACTTCACCATTTCTGATCAAGTTTGTATGTAATAAATGGTAACTGTAGCTTGTAATGATTACAAATGGTTTTTAATATAGCATAAGAATTAGAATTTGGTTTAATTTTTTGAATTTAGATGATGATGGACGGATGTACTCAAACTACATTCAATATTTCAATGCAAAGCTTATTGACGCACTTGTGAAATCATGAAAGGGCATTAAGTCTTTTTAGTTGTTTTTTGACGGAAAATAAACAGAGGGACGCAAAACTACAAGGACACAAACAGTTCATTTTTCAAAAAAATGGGCGCAAGTGGTTTTTGCCTCAAACAGTAGGTACGCAAAACGTAATTTACTCTAAATTAAATTACTCGTGAGTGGAGTTTATGATTTAAACTTATAACTGAAAGGAGTTAAGCTTGAGATTGGGTCTCTTGTATGTTAAATGAGTGGAGTAACAAAGATCGAGCTTAAACATATAATGAAGAACTTGATTTTTCACCTCTACTGGTGATAGTTGATTTGTGAAATAGCCTAATATGTAAAGTTAGATTGTAAAACAATTTCCCAAACATGCTCTAGGTGTAGTGATTTTAACATATTTGATGTATGTTAAAGTGGTTATTTCATTGTCACATAGGTAGCAAGTCTTTAACTAACTACAATACTATTTTATTTTGGTGTACTAGTTTTTATTGAAAGCTTAATTTAAATTAATTTTTTTTTCAAATACCTTGTTTCTTTTTATATATAACACAAATCGAGCTACATCTAAATTAAATACAAATGTTTCATTGATTGAAATAGACCTTATCTCTGACATCCCTCACCTAGGTCAAGGCTTGGCGTATGAGGGCTTGCCGCCTCTACTTAGCAATTGCGTAATGATTTTAGCAACCAGGTAGGTACGCTGATGTAAACAGAGATTAGCGCCTTCTTTTCCCTCCACTACACGTAACCTTAGTAAAAAAGTTAGATTTGTCACTTCTACAAGTAATGGTCTTCAATGTGAGTGTGTATATCCACATATGTTACAAAAATTGATCAAGAAACTTTCTCTATAAAATCGACAATGTATATTATTTTTGTCTTGACTACACCCCGTACCTAACATTTCTTAATTTTTTTTTACAAATTTATAAAATAAAAAGGATAATAAACAAATTTCAAAAATACATTCGAGTGGAAGTTGATTTTAAAAAGTATCCAATGCTTTTGATATTATAGTCATATTAATGCCACAACAACAGACAACCCACTTAATGATTATTTATATTTGTACCGGTCAACGAACTCTCAAAAAGTTTTAGAACGAATATCCACTACTAGGAAATATAACAAAGAATCAAAGATTTTACGACACACTTTTTCGTCACAAAGCGTAGGAATCTGCAGTTTACTATTATTTGTTACAGCCAGGGGCACAAATGAGCTGAGCTGTTCGCGAGCTACTCGGGATCGACTCGTTAAAAAGCTCGTTCGAGCCGAGCTTTATCGAGCCCGAGCTCAAGCCTAAAAATAAGCTCATTTAATAAACGAGCCCGAGCCCGAGCTTTAGTTATCAAGCTCGAGCCGGCTCGCGAGCTTAAACGAGTCTGCCATTTATATAATTTTTTTTAAATTATATATTTAATAATTATTAATCAATAAATATAATGTTATGAAAAAATATATAAAAATAACTAAATAATATATTTTCTTTTATACATAAAACTATAATAGAAAAAAATATATAAAATAATTATAATTATATAAAAGAATAATTGATAAATAGTAAACGAGCCGAGCTTGAGCTTCAAAATTCATTCACGAGCCGAGCTCGAGCTTTAAAAATAGAGCTCGAAACGAGCCGAGCTCGAGCTCGAGCTATGTGTAAGTTAAACGAGCTCGAGCCTAGTCGAGCTCGGGCTCGGCTCGGCTCGTTTGCACCCCTGTTTGTTACAAACATTGAAAGGCCTTAAACTAGTTCGTCAAAAAATTTGTCGCATTTTGATGCCATTTTTTACGCTTTTTTTTGAACGACCAATTAAGTAACGTCGGATACTCTGTACGCGGCCCCCATTGGCTAAAGGTAGCCCGAGTCGGCCACGAGTCCGGACGAACAAAGCCCCTAGCGGTCCACCTATTAAGGGATTCCCCGGATAAAACCCGACGCCCACGCCTGCCAAACGGCACGACAGCGAGGGGCCGGTAAAACCGGTTGAGATTATGACTCGAACCCTGGCAAACCAGGGTCATCCCTCATATCTCCCATATAAATTGGTATTATCAATTTAGTAACAGTGAGGTTTTAACCACATACCTCTCACTAGTAAAATGAGTGTTCTACCATTGAGTCACATCTAATTTCTACACATTTCTTACGCCAATTTCTTAATAAACATTATAACAATTAGTATTAATCACATATTGATTGTAACGTATTTGTCACTAAATTATTTTCTTACACCTGCTATGAAATTATTTTCTCGCTCTTGAAAAGTTCTTTGGATAAAAATTATATATTTTGAGGTGATATAATCTAACTATATTATTAAAACAAATGAGTTTAACTTAACATTACCTCCTCTTATTAGTGAATTCTTAAACTTTTCATTGTTATCTACCACTTCTCTATTTTTGATGTGAATAAAAAAACTCTAAAATAAATAAAAATACTAGACAATAAATTCTATTAAATGATTATTGATTATTAATTTTAATCTATGTCATTTATATTATTCCTTTTTCATTATTCATTATAACGTATTGTACCCTAAACCCAAATCAATTATCCCCTCTTTCACGCATTTATCATGTTCTTCCTCGGATCTCTACCCTCATTTCTTTATCCGGCAAATTGACCGTCCACCGTCGATGAAGTTGTTCACCAACGGGACATTTAATCTACAACAATTCGGCCTACCCATGACTGTCATTTAAAGCATCATGTATTATGTTGTGCATTTGATTCACATGAAATTATATATATATATATTGTGATTTCATACACTAATTTCGGTTGCCCACCAGGTGTTCGATCAAATGTCAGTTTGTTATTTTTTATTATTATTGCTTAATGTTTAATTTTTTAATTTATTAATTGATAAATAATGGTTTTAATTTTAGATTTATGAGATTTGACTGATTAAATGCAAGTAAACTTGAAATCTGTAATCAATTGCAAGTAAATTTCTCTATATTAGAAACAAATAAACCATATGATTAATGATTACTTTGATTACGGAATTTTAAAATTATAATCAATTATGATATATACGTGGTATGAATGATTTTAACATAATCATCAAATCAACCATATGATTAAGGATCTAATATTATCATAATGATTCTAATTTTATGGATGGTAATAAATAAAAAATAAAATTCATTATACATGAAACAAATATCATATGGATTCTAAAATTATCATAAATCTACAACTTATATCAATTATGCAATTATTCAATTGATGATTAATTTTATTAACGTTAATAAGTAAAAAATAAATTAGTTACATATTTTTGTACATTACTATCTTTATGTTGTATGCTGAAATATGGTGTAGATTTTAACATATTATTTTTATTTATATTGTAATTATAATATAATAATATAATTTAACAACATTAAATTCAAATATTTCAAAATTCGTAATCAAAGACCTCCTAGTTTTCATCCATATTTCAAGCTAATTTAAAAATCTTTAATTTTATGATTTTTAATTAATTACATTTGTTCATTCCTTCTTTATTCACCTATCCAAAAATTCAAACATCTAATACTTATGTATAAATAGTCTGACCTTCACACGATAATTCTCACACCATCACACCGAAATTAGCAAAAACGAATTTGTTTCTTTGTAAGGTATATAGTTTGGTCGTGCTTATATAATTCATTTTGCTGTTTAGTTGTTCGGTTTAAAGTATAATTGTTCAAAAATTAATAGTTTGTTTATTTTTTTAATTTTTCACCACCAGGAAGATGGATCCAACAAACATTACATTGTTGAACCAGTTGGATGTGCTTAACAACGACTGTGTCCTCAAGGTTCGTATTTTGAAACTATGGCGTCTCAAGGACAATAACAAGCCCGGAGAAGATTGGTCGATAGGATAATTTTTCAAGACGAAATGGTATTGTTACATAAAAATAAATAGCTTAACATAATCCGGACTTTTACTTTTATTCCAAATTACACATTCATTAATTTTAGTATATTATTCACACAATTTTGTACTAATTAATGGATGATGAATGTTATTATATTTATTGGTTAGGTTTTCACCGATTTTGTACTAATAGACATTTATATGTTTTTCTGCTAAAGTTATATTGTTTTCCAGTAAGGTTTACATTTGTTCACATAATTCAAATCGTCCATAATTGGTAATTTATTTGTTATGTGATATTAATATTAATATTTAATTTTATCATTTCAGGTTATTGTCCCCAACTTGATATAATGGATTGAGGATTTGTTGACAAGATGTCTTATTTTTTGTTTAATTTTAATGTATATTTTTGTTATTATTCATGTATTTTTTTTCACAATTCATGTAATTTAATTGATTATTATATAATCCGAAAATAAAATTTAATTGATCAACATGTAATACATTAAATTAGTTGTACTAAGATAATCAATCTTATAATGTTGTTGTTTAAATTCCAATTAAACCACTAATGTCAACGCAATTTAAAATATTATTATATTTTCCAATGTTATCGTATTTAACATTAAATAATACACATTTAATATGACATTTTAGAAACCGATTTTCACCATTCAAATTTGGATGTTCACTATTTATGTGAAGTTTAAAAAAATGTGTTATATAGTTTGACTTTCACTAGCTATTCAAAAACCGAAATTTAACGAATTTGACCATTTCATAAATTTTCAATATTAATGCCTTAAATAAAAAAAATTATTTTTAATAACCATTTCTAAATATTTAAAGTTATTATGATTTTAATGTCAATTTCAACTAAATCTATTAATATATTTATTCCTAAATATCAAAAATAAAATATATAATAGAATGTACATTTATTTAATTCGGTTTTTATATAATACATTTAATTTATGGTTAACGTTCATAACATATTGAAACACTCAAAATTTGAAAACGACATATTTTCATAAATTATGCGGAAGCTTAGTCCCAATAGTTGAAATCGTATTTATGATTTACAAAACGTCATGGAACGAGCAACTTGACCAAAGTTTTTAATATGTCACGTGGTTAATACATAACATGGATTCAAAGCTTACTTCGAACAATAAATCAACATCGTCAGTATGCCACTAAGTTTTCAAAAACATTAAATCCATATTTTCATTGCCTTGAACCGAGCCCTTGACCATATTTGAGAATCTTCCTTACTGAGCTTTACCTAGCACCCAAATCCATCATACACGCTAGTAAGATAAGTATTATAATAACATTATACACGCGGAATATGCTAAAAAAATGTAGAAATATGACTCAGCATAAGCTACGCCGACCTTGGCATAGCTTACGTCGCATGGCGTAATCACCCAACAACCTATGCTGGAATATTCTGTATATAAAAAAAACCCAGGTGGTATAAGCTACACAGCCTATGAGTAGCCTACATCACCACCTTTAATACACTCGAATTCAGCAAGTTTGACCATTTCAAACTCCGTTTACATCTAAACAATTATTAAAGTGTTCCCATATAAGATATGATTTTCAACCCATTTTAAAACAAATGTAAGGTCATATTTAACACATCCACTTTAAACTAGGGCTGTAAACGAGCCGAGCCAGAGTGTGCTCGAGCTCGAGCTCGAAATTAATCGAGCTGGCTCGAGCTCGGCTCATTTTCTTTATCGAGCTGAAAAATCGAGCTCGAGCTCGGCTCGTTTAAAACTCGAGCCGAGCTCGAGCTCGTCGAGCTAGTCTCCTTTAATTTTTTTTTTTATTATTTATTTTTTTATTATATATTTTACAAGTTTTGATATATAAAAGACAAAAAATATAATTTTAACATACATATTATATAACATTTATAAATTAGAGAATTTATAACTTTATATGTTTTATTTTCGTTATTCTTTTTATAAGGTTTTAGGTATTGAGTGACATAATATATGTATAAGTATGATATTATTATATATAGATATTAAAATTTAGAGTTTAATCTAAACGAGCAGACGAGCCGAGCTAACGAGTCGAGCAGAAACCGAGCCACGAGCCGAGCTGGCCCTGGCTCGAGCTCGGCTCGTTTAGAAATCGAGCCGAGCTCATTTAGAATCGAGCTTTTTCGAGCCGAGCTATTTTCGAGCGAGTTTCGAGCGAGCCACGAGCCACGAGTTTTTTGAACGGCCCTACTTTAAACTCACTGACCTGAAGACATGTTAAATTTAATTCATTACTTACATACAACATTCTCACATTTTGGAAACTAAGACAATCACTAAGTTGATCCATTAGATGATAGCACCTGCAATTTTCATTAATATACACTCAAACTAGGATCACTTTTGAAAAGGTGTGTACCTTTTGAAGAGGTGATGGACTCGCTTGCGATCCTCGTTCTCGATGGTCCCGCTACCTAAACGTCATCGTTTAGAATATTAGTCCTCAAATTTCTAAGTTCCAAACCACATTATGGACCATCTCTTAACTTTATATTTTGTATGCACTTTTAAGTTAGGACTATACAATTAGTCAACTATGGAATATATCACTATTGGCAACAAAACTCATTCAGATTCGTTTTAGACTATATCTTTCATATCAACATTTAATATAGTGATAATAATCCATGGCATCTTCATAATTTAATATTTACCCACAAATTGTCTATTTTACTCTTACCTCCTATCTTAAACATGAAATATCACCTTTCCAAAAACGCCCCCAATTTTCTTCATGCGCACCTAATTTCTACTTGTATTAAATCTCAAATTAACAACATACAAACTCATGCAAGCATCATCTACATAGTATCTAAGCTAACAATTGTCATAATTTGTTTAATTTATCAAAACCCATTGGCATGGCTGGAGGTTCAACAATGATGGATAAAAGGGAAGATCATACTTACCAGTCGAAGCAAACTGAAGAGGAACAAGATTAAGAACACATGAAGATAATCCAGTTGAAGTTCTATTGAATTTGAAACCAATTTTCACAGCCTCTTTCTTCTCTTATCGCCCTCCCCACCTGAACACAATCTAGTCTCATTTTATTTTTGATTTTACTACTATTTAACTATAGTAATATAAGCCATGTTTTCATAGCACTCCCTTCTACTTTATAAAGATTACCAAAATGGCCTTTCCTTTTACTTATTTATTTTCAGTGTCATAATATAGACATATTATTATTTAAACTAAGAAAATAGGGATGTTACAACCATTATTTTTATTTTTTATATTTGACACTTTTTTAATTATTTCAAGATTCATACCTTTAGTAAAACCCAAATATTTTCTATAACCGATTAAATACGGAATTTACAAATTAAATACAAACTTTTACAAATTGAATGTCAAAATTAATGTATAAAATAAACCCCATTTTAATATTACAAAAATAAAAAAATCATTTGTTTTTTGAAGTTTATTTATTACAATATAACTGTGCTAAATTTTTTTTTTGAAGTTTACTAATAATTTTTTTTATTCATAAAAGTGAACTCTAGCATTGGATTTAAGAGATCTAACAAAAAAAGTTATTGAATGTTTCTGATACAAAAGTTAAAATAAATTTTTTATTACAATTTGTATATTTATTGATTACAGTTTTTATATAATTATATGTTTTTGTTCATATACAAAACATGTATTTTTTCTTCATTTCAAATTTTATTAACAAACACTACAATTATAATTTGTCAAATTATAGCAATATAATCTATTTGTAGTCGTATCTTAAACTCAGCAAACATTATTTGACTAATTCTCATTGACATTTAAAATATTTTGATACTTTTCAATCTTATAAAAGTTTACATTTTTTTATTTGACAATTTTATAATTATATCTAAATGTCAAGATGCATATGCCTAAAAATAGTATCAATTAACTTCCTGAATTTCTGTACCTTAAGAATTTTTTTATTCCATGATTATTATTAAATTAACTCACTTTCTATTGTTACAATATTTTATAAAATAAAAAACCATTATTGTTAGAGTCAAAAATCAATATTCGTTTTATATCAATAATAATCGTATTACCAAAATTATTGTTATATTAAATACAATTACTTAAAAAATCGATTCGTATTAATTAATAATTTATTTAGTAATTCTTACACTTTTAATTATGGTATCAAAATATATCAATACCTTATTCCTAACTAGAAATAAAAACTATTTGTAACTTTCAATTTATATTCATTTAAATAAAATTATTATAAAGTTTCTTTAATAGTTATCAACCATATTATTATACATCATCTACTAATTTATGTTTTAACTCGTATTTTAATCATTATTTTTATTGTACAATACTTTTTTGACCTAATATAAGTTTTGACTTCAAATCAATTCTTAAGTTGACAAACATTAATTTACATTAAATTTTATATTTTTAAACACCTAAAAATAATGCATAAAATGATTTTAACATAATTGTCAAACAAATAGTGGTTGCTAAAAATAAAATACGTTTTCTCCTTAATTTATACATTTTTCTCCGTAAATAACCATTAGTGAACATGAAATTTTTCTTAGTTTATTCATATTATTCCCATAATGAAAAAACAATTTTTAATTATTTCTATGTTTAAGTTTTAACAAAATTAAATTTCTATTTTCATCACCACTAAATTAGCATGTATGAAATATAGCGAAAAGTTTAATCTCCCGAGTAGATGCAATTTGTCTAAATGGGTAAAACAATACAGCTATAGAGCACACTCTATTAAAACAATATTAGATTATTATTATTATATGTATTCAATAACTATTTAACATAATTTATCCACAAAGGAGTTATAAAAAATAGATGAGAAAGTTTTGCCTAATTTCCTAAATGATATATATTAGGAATCAACTATATGTCAACTATATTTGAATAAAAATTAATATGTTATTGAATATTGATTAAGACTTTATTTTAAAGATTAATTTATTGTAATATTATGAAAGACTAAATTTAGGTTTTAAATTGTCATAACAGTTTGTTTTGTAACTTAAAAACTTAAAATATACTTATAAAAAGAAATGTTTTAGATATTGTTCACCTTTTAACATTGATGTGCAACAAATATTTAAATTGATGTGTATATAAACACGGGTCATATCTTAGAGTAATATACATTACGGTTATTGATTGGTAATAAATGTCTTAGATAAAGTTAATACTTTGAATCAACATTGAGATAGAAGTTTTGTTGAATCAAATTTGTAAAATTGTTTTGTTGATTTAGAGACTAATTTCTTTGTTTGCTTATTATTGTACTTATGATATAAGTTATAAAATATTTTAACTTTTCATTTATCTTTGTTAGTCTTTGTATTTGCTTCAAATAAGTTATGATGTCTTATAATTCATATAAAATTATCTTTTATTTATAAATACAACATTTGCATTTCATTATTTATAAATACAACAACGCCATTATAGGTATATCAGATGATCTTTTGATTGGTAATTCATCCGATCCTATTTCTGATCTTATTGATTTTGTATATCCAGCATTATTGGAAAATTTTAACGATATTTCATATTTTCAAGAAAGGGCCATACTTGCACCTTTAAATGAGTTTATCCAATATATTAATGACAGAATTTTGTCTTTGTTTCCCGGAGAAGAAGTTAAATATCTCAATTCTGATAGTATAGACAAGTCTGATAGTGTTGGTCCTGGTTTCGATCCAGCATTACACTCACCGGATTTTCTAAATGGTTTAAAGATGTATGATATGCCTAATCATAGATTGGTTCTAAAAGTTGGTGTGCCAATAATGTTACTAAGGAATATTGATCAGAAGAACAGTTTATGCAACTGAACCATATTACAAGTAATTAATTTGGGGAGGCGTGTTATCGAAGCAAATGCTATTTCAGGTACTAACATTGGGTTTCGCACGTATATAACTCGTAGTGGTCTAACTCATTCAGATACGAAACTGCAATTTAAATTGAAACGATGACAGTTTCCTGTTGCGGTTTGTTTTGAAATGACCATTAATAAAAGTCAAGGCCAGTCATTTGCAAGAGTTGGCATATACTTGTGAGAACCGGTGTCTACACATGGTTAACTATATGGGCTTTATCACCAATGAAAAGTAGAGACGGTGTTAAAATGCTTCTATTAGACAAGGAAGGTAAAATTATAAATAAAATTAAAATTTGGTTTATAAGGAACTATTTACTAATTTATAATTGTAAAATGGATGTTATTTTAGTTGAATATTATGTTTTTACATGATTTATATATCAGTTGATGTTAAAAACGTGTGAATGTTACATGATTTATATTTTTCCACCCGTGGCGTCCACGGGTCAATAACCTAGTTATCTTAATAAAGAAAAAAGTAAGTTTATATTCATATGGATCATTTTGGGTCATTGGGATGTTGGCGTGGCGCCAACAACACCATTGAAACATCACGTCGCCCCCACCAGGTCACTAGTGACGTGAGAGGAATGACCACCCTAACGTCGGTCATTGGAGCATGACCAATCTGATTTTTTGTTTTTCCTTTTTTTGTTATTTAATAATTTAAATTATAAAAGGAATGATAGAGAATAATGTATAACATGAGTTGAGTGATGGAGTTGAATGAGGGAGGAAAACTGAGGTGGCGCATATATGCAAAATAAGGGGAGCGGCATATAACATATGGCCTAAACAGTAAACAATCATAAAAACAATTAATAACATAATTGCATTTTTTTTATTATGATTTTTAAATCATAATAAAAAAACAATATATGTATTAACAGTTTATTGTGTTATTAATCTCTTTTACATAACTTCTCTTTCATATCATCTCATTGATGTGGTAAGTTTTCATCTAACTCCCAAGGATTTATAATACATCTCTTTCCTTTTTCCTATAACTAGCTTTGATTACAAGCATATCTTAGCTCAAATAGGTTTGAAAGACAATAAGTGTTGTGACACGACACGTGTTTATATTAGTTGAACAAGTTAACTTTTTCGACGATACCTTGCACATAATCAAAACAAATATTTAAGCATGCATGCATGCATGCATATAAACAAAATACATAGACATGCATATATGCATGTACATGTAATTACAATACCAAGAGTTCACAATACTAATATTAACCCTAGAAATATGTGTATTTTGCACCGGTTATAATCAAGAATACCAAAAAAATATCCATAACACGTTCCAATCGCCCTCCCGAAGGGCTATGTGCATTTGAAAGATCTTTCACACTGTGCCCAAACCCAACATTTGTTTCTATATATACATATGCCCAACATGAGAAAAATAAATGCAATAGCTAAATGATGATGAGCTATATATATAAGTCGGCCATTAACTTTGGGTCAGTGGATTGAATTCCCTGAGAATGTTTAAAATGACGGTTCCTGCTCATTGGGAGGTACCAAATAAATGACTACTTGAATCCGGGTTTTGAGCATAAAAATTCCACTAACATGTAAAAAGTGGGCTTAACCCTTTGGGATGTGGTAACACATCTAAGAAATTGTTCCGTCAAACGTTCTCCCCTCTAGATACATGAATAGCGACATAGACTGTTTTAGTATCACAAAAACTTGTCTTTAGGCTAGTGTACTCCAATGCAAAACTTGTTTCTTCTTTCTTTCGTTTATATACCTTATTCAAACAAACGCAACGACTCCATTTTTAATCAGTATTGAACTCATTCTTTTTTCTTTTTACTTGAAAACAAAACATTTACCCCTAGTAATTTTGTAGAGTAATGATAAACATGGGCGAATGAACCCGAAAGAAAATGTGTGGTTGTGGTTTGCACATATATAACAGAGAAGACAATACTATCGAAAAAATTAATTCAAGAGAGACATTGTTGAGAACTTCAAAACAATAAGCCAATAACCATGTTAAATTTCTTATAACACCTTCTACTTTCCTATTTACTCTCTTTACTTCATGTTATCTTTTTTATAAAAATATGTGATTATTACTACTTTAAAGTTAAACCTTTAATAAAAAAATCAATTAGCTTTAAAAGATTCCAACACATGGTTAAAAAATGACCAAAGGGATCCACTTTCCAACAAGTTACATTCCAATCACAAAAAGCTAATCACATTAGATTTGATACTTCATCATCATGTACTACAATCTAATCTTAAAACTCCATAATTACATATATACCCTTGACATTAAATTACATTTATACCCCTGACATTGAGTTTCACCTTCTCTCCCACCTCACTTTGTCCTGTCTCTGCAGAATTCCTTCTGCAAACAAACAAACAAACTTAATAATATTAATAACATTTAATAGATAACGTAAACCAAGTAACGAACCCTAACCTAACAATAATGGAGCCTGTTAATCAGAGAAGGAAGCTTTCAAATGTTAACAGCTTTTCCGGTAAGAACGCCTACGACGGCGTGTTATCCGTCCGGCGGCGGCCGAAGTACGACGGAGCTCCGGCGGTTAGAGTTGAGGAGTACGGTGAGATATTCAGTACTGGTCAAGGCGAGTGTTCTTCGATTCCGGTGCTTGATGTTTCCAGCTTGGAAGAATCATGTGATAGTTTGGATTCGGAAATCTGGAGTAGGAAGCCTGATTACGGGATGATATTTGGTGGATTTCGTGATCAGGATATTGCTATTAGTTATGAAGAATTGGTTGCTCGTGATAACGCTAGGTAATTATAATTAATTGTTTACTGTTTCAGTTACAGTAATGTGGTTGTTTTAGATCTAAATTACTCCAGTCTTGTGCTCACTAGAGTTGGACTTTTTTTTTTTTGGCTCTAAAGTTAATATATCTTAATGAGTTGGACTCATTAAGTACTTTAAATGCTAAGCAGTTAATGCGGAAAAATATAGGATATCGGTCGAGGTCCAGTATTTGAGATATCAGTCAATTTCGTCGATATTACCGGTATCGATATTTTAACTGAGATATCACCGAGATACCACTGATATTGACTGCATAGCTTAAATGTTAAGCCACATGTTTAACCACATTTTCGAGCAAACTCGTTCCTCGAGCATCTACCATGTCATAGAATTTGGGTAGTTTGGGTCAGGGAAGATTGGGTGTTTGCTTAAGACGTAGTTTATCAGTTCAGTTATGGTAGGAATTAGGAAATGCTATATTTGGGTGTACCCGATTAAATGCTTTTACACTATCCTGAGTAGCCTCCGATCCAACTTGCTGTCTGCTCAGAAACCAGAAGAAAAACACGTTTTTGTAGTTCATAGCGTTCTTCAGGATTGCATAAAAAGACGGTTTTTTTTTTTCTTGTTTGGATGATGATGTATATGTATTTGAAACATGATTCCAAACATTGGATTGTTTCTATTTTTGTTCTTGATGAATGATGATGATGATGATGATCAATGTTGAGATTTTGCTGACATATTCCTATTTTTAGGTAGTTTCTAGTTTTCCTTGAGATTCTTTATCTGATTTTTTTGGAATTATTTTTGGAGCATGCTTCTTTTTTGAGTTTTTTTGCATTATGATATCATATTTGTGATTTGGCGTGTGGGTGAGAATTTAATAGGAATCAGTAGGTTTTTGTGTTAGTCATTGATGCATGAACATTATGATATCATATTTGAGTTGGACAACCGTTCCTACAGTAAGGTAAGGTGAGGCGTGTTACGGTAATAAACAGTAGCTAAAACATAAGGACTGTTCTGGCAAACATTCAGAGTATAGGGACAAGAATGCCAACAAGTCCTGAACTTTCATAACTAAAGTCGTTAGCTTAACTGTGTAATTGAGCTACTTAAGCAGGAAGCTTGATTAGTTACACATGGACAGCGTAATATGTTCTAACGCTTCTAATTACCAGTTGTTCCCTAGCATGAACATTTCAATAATTTTTTTAGATATCTTAGGGTTTAAATTTGAAATATCTTATTTTTTTAAACTTACAACGTCATTCAGCGTGGTTAATAACATGAATGAAAACAAGTAATTTCTACAGGTACAGAGATTTAATCATAAATGTAGTCTTACTCTTTCTCATAGTGGTTTTGCCACTGAACTCCAGTTGTTTTAACTTTTTCTGTAAATGATATTGTTTGCAGGGCCTGTGCTCCCTCGTCAGCAAGCCAGAGCTCTCAAGATTTGGGTGATTTGTCTAATCAACCCTTGGATGCCTTGCAGCAGTTTCGTATGGCATATAACAAGATCAGCCAAAGGAATAAAGATGGGTTAGATGGGACAACACAGGTCACACAGTTACCTGCTGTATCTGGATTTACTTGTTTCATCGGCGAGTCAGCATCTCAACCAAAGAAGGAAACCAAAAACAATAAATCTGTAACAAATAATATTCGTCCCAGTTTAAACTCCAGCAAGGGGGAGTTTCCTGAAAAACAAACTTCACAAAGTACTGTTGATTCTAGAAGTAGACATCAAGATGAATCTTTATCAGGTGAGAGAATTGTCAAGACTTTTGAGGCTGATCTCAAAACACATCGTTCCAAAGTATCATCATCATTGCCTGCAGTGTCTCAACCAAATAAGGAAACCACGAGCCAAACATCATCATCATCATCATCATCATCATCATCATCACCTGCAGCGTCTCAACCAAATAAGGAAACCGAGAGCCAAAAATTATCAGCATCACATCCCGCGTCTCAGCCAAATAAGGAAACCAAGAGCCAAAAATCATCAACGCCTGCAGCGTCTCAACCAGATAAGGAAACCAAGAGCCAAAATAAACCATCATTGCCTGCAGCTTCTCAACCAAATATAGACACTGAGAACCAAAAGTCATATATTACAAATAATATTCATCTCAGTGTGAACTCCAGCAAGGGGGATTTTCATGAGAAACAAACTTCACAAAGTACTGTGGAATCTGGAAGTAGATACGGTCTAGATGAATCTTTACCTGGTGATGGAATTTTCAAGACTTTTGAGGTTGATCTCAAATCACATCCTTCCAAAGTATCATCACCACCCGCAGCTTCTCAACCAAAGAAGGAAACCGAAAACCAAAAACCAGTTGTAACTGATAATATTCATCCTAGTGTAAGCACCACCAGCAACGAGGATTTTTATGAGAAACAAACTTCACAAAGTGCTATTGAATTTACAAGTAGATATCAAGATGAATCTTTATCAGGTGATAACATTTTCAAGACTCTTGAGGCTGATCTCAAATCACATACCTCCAAAGTTACATCATCCACTGCAGCTTCTCAACCATATAAAGAAACCAAAAGCCGACAATCGTATGTAACAAGTGTAAACTCCAGCAAGCCGGATTTTCCTGAAAAACAAACTTCACAAAGTACTGTTGATCAAGATGAATCTCTATCAGATGATAGAATTTTCAAGACTTTTGAGTCTGACCTCAAATCAGATCCCACCAAAGTATCATCAGCCACTGCAGCTTCAGAACCAAACAAGGAAACCGAGAGCCAAAAATCATTTGTAACATATAATATTCATCCCAGTGTGAACTCCAGCAAGGGCGGTTTTCATGAGAAACAGACTTCACAAAGTGCTGTCGACTCTATAAATTTGGAGACTTCTGAGGCTGATCTCAAATCGCATACCTCTAAAGTATCATCACCACCTGTAGCTTCTCAACCAAACAAGGAAACCGAGAGCCAAAAATCACATAAAACAAATAATATTCATCCCAGTGAGAACTCCAGCAAGGGGAATTTTCCTGAAAATCAAACTTCACAAAGCAGTGTTGATTCTAGAAGTGCATACAGTCGAGATGAATTCACATCCGATGATAGAAATTTTACGAAATTTCAGGCTGATCTGAGATCACAACCCCCTAAAGTAGCGTCATCACCAGCAATTCCAGCAACTAACTTTGATAATCATAAAGATTATCAGAAGAGAACAGCTACATATGGAGAATCTTCTTCTAATTGCTTTGATGAAGCGCTTGATGTCAATTCTGCAGCAGCTATCTCTGCAGCTGCTTTAAGAAAAGCTATAGAAAAGGCTCAGAAAAGTATACGGATTGCAAAAGAATCAGTCGGAAGAAAGACAGGATTTTCAAGTAGAAGTTTCAAAGATGACTTGAAAGTTAAAGCTATAGACAAAATGAAAGAAAGAGATCATAAACATGAAAGTACAGCATTTTTCTCAGACTTTATGGATGGTGAGAAACTTTTTGGTGCTAAAAAGGTTACAAATGAACTACATGGAAAAATTCCAGAATTAGGTAAGAATTCTGAGATACTAATAAGGTCTCCAGTTGAACTAAGAGAAAACAAGGTAGTTTGCAATTCTAAAGAAGTTGTTGGCAAAACGGAATCGATTGAAAATAATACATGTGAAGGTCCACAGACGGATGTTGAGAAACCCGATGATTTTCTTGTACTTGAAAGCTGTGAAAAGAAACTAGGAGATACTGAATCTAACAACTTAACCATGCATCAAAAGGTGGAAGATAACAAAGAAATACCTGTGAAGTCTGATGAAACTAGTGAAGAATCATTTGGGTTATTTGAAACTAAGAAGCAAGAGAATCTTGAACAAGAACATGATGAACAAGTGGGAAGTGCAACGAATCAAGTTGAAGATGAGAAAGAAGTGAAAGAGGAAGAGGAACAGGAAGAGGAAGAGAAGGAGAGATTGTATGACGTTCATGAGGTGGAAATGATTAAACATGCAGAAACTTATGATTGTAGCATTGAAACAAATGAATTATCTCAAAATGAGGATTATGAGATAAAAGAGAAAGAAAATGACAAGGCAGAAGAAACATGGGAAAAGTTGGATAAGATACAAGTACCAGAAACTTATGAGAAATCATCAATTGATTTTGATGATACAGAAGAAAGTAAGAGTGCGATTGGTGCAAGCCAAATTATAAATGATACAGAAGAAGCCTGCAAAATTGACCAGAACGGCAGTAATGCGGAACCAAGTCAACAGATTGATGATGTCAGCAGGAGCAGCAGTTCAGGTCATGAGTTCCAAGTGGAAGAGACAGAAACAACAGAAAAAGAGAAGACTGAAAACATGTCTTCAAATGAAACAGGAGACAACAAGGAAGAATGCGATGCAAAGTCTGATGATCTGGCAAACTGTGGCTTAGCTGACATGGATTTTGTACAAAACGATTGTAGCATAGAAACATATGACTTGTCTCAAAAAGAGGAATACGTAATCAAAGAGGAAGAAAGTCACAAGGCAGAAGAAACTTATGAGAATCCATCAAGTGATTATAATGATGAAGAAGCAAGTGAGAGTGTGATTGGTGCAAGCAAAATTGTGGATGATACAGAAGAGGCCAGCAAAGTTGACCAAAACAACAACAACGCAGAATCAAGTCAAGAGATTGATGATGTCAGCAACAGCAGCAGTTCAAGTCACGACTTCCTAGTGGAAGACACGGAAGCATTAGACAAAGAGACGATTGACAAAATTTCTTGGGATGAAACAGCAGACAATGAGGATGAATGTGATGCAAATTGCGGTTTAGCTGATGTGGATTTTGTACAAAACAATGTACAATCTGAATCATCTTCAGACACACTACTTGGTATGGAGATAGAAGTTAAAGAACACAAAGAAAGAGAAGAGACTGCTGAGAAAGAAGATAACAACATCCAACAACCTCATGAAGAAATACCTGAAGTTACAACAAAAATGGAAGCAGGTACACAACAAGAACCTGAGAATGCAAGCAGAGAATCCGACCCAAGCAAGACAGAACAGGAGAGAATAAAATTAGCTGTAGATAGAGCAATCCGTGAGGCTCGGGAACGTGCATTTTCTGAAGTTAGACAAAGAGTAATTTCCGAAACTCAAGAAAAGGTCACTAAAGCTTCTTCTGATAAAACTAATGCACAAGCCAAGCTTAAAGCAGAACGAGCTGCAGTAGAGAGAGCCACTGCAGAGGCTAGACAACGGGCTTTAGAAAAAGCAGTTTCTCAGAAGCAAATGTCTGAGCCAAAAGTACAAGTTAAGGAGATTAACCAAACCACAAATGCTGAGTCAGCTTTGAGAAGTAAAGCAAAATTAGAAAAAGATAACAGGATTATGGAACGCGCGGTATGTTTCTACCTTCTCGCCACTTGTCCATAACTCAACTACATCTTAGTCGTCAATATCTTAAACTTGTACTCGAATGTTTTCTTCCACAGGCCAAAGCTCTTGCAGAAAAAGAGATGCGTGATCTGCTTGCTCTTAGAGAACAAGCAGAGAGAAATGTAAAGCATCTTTTGAATCAAATTTATTTACCTGTTGGCGCAATCTTTATGTTCTTTACATTTTAATATTTAACTATAATTGCAGCGGCTAGCAGAGAATCTTGACGCTGATATCAAAAGATGGTCAAATGGTAAAGAAGGGAACTTGCGTGCACTGCTTTCAACTCTGCAATATGTATGTACAAGCTTCTATATCTTCTAAGCTTCAATTTCAGTTGTAATTAATAACTTAATTTTTTTTTCCAGATCCTAGGAGCTGAGAGTGGTTGGCAACCAGTGTCACTGACCGATATCATAACCACTAGCGCGGTCAAGAAAGCTTACCGAAAGGCGACCCTGTGTGTGCATCCCGACAAACTTCAACAAAGGGGTGCAACCATTCAACAGAAGTACATATGTGAAAAGGTTTTTGATCTTCTAAAGGTATGCAATATACAATATATCTCCTAGGGGTGAGCAATAACTGGTTGGTTAACCGAAACCCGACGAAACCAAACCGAAAACCGTTTTGTCGGTTTTTTTTGTACCCTCGGTTAACCAAAATTAACCGAACCTAACCATTCATATTTTCATATATTTCTAGCTCTTAAAACTCCATTTCATGTATATACATCTCAATTTTATGTATATATACCTCCACTTCATGTATGCATTTCTAAACAAACAAAAAAAAAATAGCCGAAAGTTTGGTTTTAGTTATTAACCGAAATTACCCGAATCAAACCGAGAAACAAACCAAATAAACTGAACCGATTAATCGAAAACCAATTGACTAATAAAATAGATTAACAGATGACTTCAATTTCAACTACAGTTTAAGCTAATAACCAAACCAAACCAAACCGTGCACACCCCTAAATTATTTCCTTTCTTTTCTTTGTCCCTTTTTTTTTTTGTAAATTTGATATTAATTAAATTTTCATATGTAATCATCAACAGGCAGCTTGGAACAGATTCAACTCAGAGGAAAGATAACAGCATCAGCAGCCTTGAGCCTTGTTTAATCTTTCCAAGAATCATTTCAAGCTTGCTTAATTTATATATTATAAAAAAACCATTTAAACAAAAAAAACAAGTGGAGGGTAAAAGCGTCTTTTTGGTACCTCCTTTATAAGCCTGTAAAGTTGTATAACCCATCCATTTATTTCATTATCTTCTTCTTCTTCTTCATTCTTCCTCTCACCCACATCACATGGCAATAACCCTATCCAACTCCTTCCTCCATGGAAGCTCTCCTCCAACACTATCCATCAAAAAGGTCTAAACTTTACATCCACAGATCTCCATTTATCAATTATTAAACTAACCCTTTACTTTTCTTTTCTTTCACCAGGTGATCAAACAAATAACTCCAACTCAACCACGGTACACATGCCGGAAGAAGGATATCCACCCGGAATTCTACGACGACGCGAAGGTGTACTGCAGCGGAGAGCACGTGCTGACGACCGGCGGGACTAAGAAGGAGTACGTGGTGGATGTGTGGTCAGGTAACCACCCGTTCTACCTAGGCAGTCGGTCGGCTAACCTTATCGATGCTGACCAGGTTGAGAAGTTTAGGAAGAAGTTCGGTGGAGACGGTGGGTTGGATCAGTTTATGCAGATTCCGACCTTGAAAGGTGAGATTATTATTCCGCCTAAACGGAAAGCACCCGGTAAAGGCAAGAAGAAGTAATAAGTTTTATTAACTAATTAATTGTGGTGGTGTTGTTTAATTTGATTATTATGTGTTTTTGCGTAATTTGTGAATTTGTTGATTAATCTGCCGTTTTGGTTTTTGAAACCATGAGACTTCTGCCTGCACAATATTCATTTCGGCAGCCTCGGGCTGTTATTCGGGTTAATTTTTAGGATTTCCGGGTCGGGTTATTCGGGTTTTTGGCTAGAGAAGGTGACCCGATAAATAACCGATCCATTTAAATTCAGCTGGTAGGGTTCGGTTTATTCAGGTTTCGGTTAGTTCGGGTCGGGTTGTTTAGTTTTCGAGTTTAAATGTAAACCCAAAAAAAAGGTTTTTACCATTTAAGGTTCGGGTCAAGTTCGGTATTCGGATACATTCAAGGTTATAAAAATCGTTGGTCGGGCTGTGGAGTGGGGGACTAGCGATTAATCAGATAGGACTTTAATGTATAATTTCAGTTTTGTATACACACACACACATTTTTATATGTAATTTTCAGTTTTATATACGCACATACACGTTTTGGTTGGAATCTAGAAACCGCTGATTTTGGTCGGAACCTAATCATAAAACGCCTACTAAGTTCGATTAATCATGATTTTAACTGGATTTGACTGTTGACTGATTAATTGACCGACTAGCCCAAAATTAATCAGTGCGGGGGACAAACGATTAGATGGTGTCTTGTCCGGATGTTTACAACGTTGGTTACTGTTAAAAAACATACCCTTATTTCGGCCTCTTTTTGGCAATTCAACACCAGAGTCATCCTCGACTCGACTCAACTCAACTCAATTCATTCATTCATTCATTTATTTTTATCTGTGAGTGTGGTACGTGTGTAAACGAGGCGAGCATGAACCCGGCTTGGCTTATATTGGCGTGTTTTTTACTTACAAAAGCTCGAGCATGACCCCATGAGCCGTTTTTTCAAGATCTAGCTTGGCTTGTGCAGTATATTATTATTAATTAGTTTATATGCATTTACTATTATTTTTATATGTAAAAAAGGCTTGGACGAAACTTAGCTCGGCTCAAATTCATGTGAAGTACCGTAAACGAGCCTAAGCTCGGTTCAAACTCAACATGTAGTGTGAAATTAATACATAGAATAGAAGTCCAATATAGTTGGAATTTAAAAATATACATAAGGCTCGACGAGTATAAACAATCTCCTACAAGGATCAAGCTTAGGCCTGATCACTAGTTTTAATTGAGTCTCGGGCTTGGTTGGCTCAGCTTATTTCAAGCTATTTATGATCCAATCTTGAGTAACTCACGAGTTGCTTGTCTCGTGTGCGCCCCCTTTTATTTGAGGTCACACATGAATAGATACCAAACTCGGCTGGGCTTTGATGTGGGTCATTTTAATTTAAGCTTTTACATAATTATTGGACCAAGTCAATATTCGAACCCATATCAACTCTGAAAATTTTCTACAGTTAGCTCAATCAATTACCAAAAGTTGAAAAGAAAACTGAATACTAACGGTTTGATTTTACGGATTAGATTGGGGGCGTTATAAATACAGTTATACAATATCAAATGAAAACTAGGTGTTTTCTTTGCGTAACTGGATATTAACCCTCACACATCGTTTGGCACATCGTTTGGCGTTCCATGGAAGAATTATCTATATATTGATATTTAAGCAATAGCATTTAAAAACACATAGTTAAGTACTCATCCACCATTCCAATTTTGGTGGGGTCGTCAGGAGTTTTACATTAGGTTCTCACAAGGGTTTCTCCTGTTTAACGTTGCAAGTTCGAATCGCATTCACGTGTTCTTTGGTTTAAGCCTGGGTAAAACACCACTAGGTGGATTAAGCCTCACAACAGCAGACCCCCTAAGGGTTTTCTAGGAATTTGTATGTTTTCGTCGTTAAGAAAGATAGTACTCATTCCATTCTTAAACAAGAGTTACATATTGACTCAGGATTATAAAGTAGCATTCATATAACATAAAAAAGACTCCTTGTTAAAAAAGAAATCAAATAGTAGCTTCTTCATCGATATGGTCTATAACATTCAATTACCACAACTTTAAATTAATCTTTTACTCTAAATAACTAGTTAATACATAAAATATAACAGTCCAGTTTGGTTTTTTGAGCCCTTTTTTACTCATAACCGTAAACAAATCCATTCGATGCGGTTTAAAATTTTCCAACCGATCTTTCAAGAAAACTGAAAAACCTATCACGAAACCAAACCAATACCGGTTTGGACGGTTTCATGTCTAAAACCCTTAATTGAAAGTTCATATATCAACAGTCAATGGTCAATAGTTTCAGTGATAAGCAGGATGAACTGCAAAAGTGCAAAGTACCATTTCAACATGAAAGGAACCTCAAGATGGGTCGATGTCAAAGCAAAATCCAACGGAGTATGATTATTTAGTCAACCATAGTGGACGCAGGAAACCTTCAAATAGGGGTGAGCAGAAAACCGAAAATACCGAACCGAAACCGAATTAACCGAAAAAACCGAACCGAAGCATTAACCGACGGTTTTTTTTTTTGTTTTTCTGAAAAACCGAAATTTCGGTTTCGGTTCGATTACCCATTTCAAAAATACCGAAAAAAACCGAACCGAACCGATTAACTTTAAATATTAAAATAAATAATTTAAATGATTGTTAATATATTTATACTAAGCCATATGCGACAACAACCGAAACAAATTAGGAGTTTGTTGGTTCAATAGATTTGTAAGAGAAATTAGAGTTTGTGAAAGGAATAGTAAATGTTAATATGTATTTTTGTACGTAGGAACTAGTCGCATAAAACAATTAATAGAACAAAAAAAACAAAACAAAAAAAAATGAAAAAAAAACCGAATATAACCGAACCGAAACCGAACCGAAACCGAAATACCGAAAACCGAAAAACCGAAACTGAACGGTTTGTATATATGAAAAAACCGAATTTTCGGTTTCGGTTTCACCCAAAAACCGAACCGAATCGAACCGTGCTCAGCCCTACCTTCAAATATATTGTACCCATTTTGTAAACCAATGAAACGTCATGTAACCAATTATTATTATTATTATTATTATTATGTATAAAATTGTACTACCAGTTCTATATGGATTAGACTAAACGTATGACACTCCCTTACTTGTCATTAAAGGTGCACAAATCGGTTTTTTTAAAAAAAACCGGTTCGGTTATTAACCGGACCGGTTTTTTTGGCCCGGAAAAAACCGGTTCGGTTAATAACCGGACCGGTTAATAACAGGTTTTTGTATCTGAAAACCCTAACCGGTTAGGACCGGTTTAGAAACCGGTTAGAACCGGTTAATAAACCGGTTTTTTTATTAACCGGTTTTTTAATAACCGGTCTAACCGGTTAACCGGTTTTTTTTTTTTTTTTTTTTTTTTTTTTTAAATAACCATTATTTTTTCACAGTATAAACAAACCGGTAACTACAAGGCAAACCGGTAACTACAAGGCAAAATGGACTGACTCCATTCTTTGCTTTCGTTGTTAGGGTTCTTTGCTTGGAAGATTAAAAACACATAACTTTCATTTATAGCTTTTACATTAAAAATACAAACATTAAATCGTTATCGCATATTCGTAACTCAAAAATACAAACATTAAAGAATGCTTAGACACGATTACATTAACAACTTGCTGTTTCTTACTCATTATTTTCTTCGCTACCCGATCCCGAGCTATTCCTTAGGTAATCGTCGTACGCGGCTTCTTCATCGGTCATTGGTTGAGTGTGTCCTTGATTGACCTCGTCTTCATACAAGCCCGCCTCATAGTCCATTTCCCCCTCGAGTGAGCGTTGATGTTGTGCCCTATCTAAAGAGTCCAAGTAATCCTTGTAGCAAATCGACATCTCTACAGCTGGTGGAGTGAGTCGAGTCCTCCTAATCGATATAACCCTGCCAGAAACAGAAAAAGCAGACTCCGAAGCTACCGTGGAAGCTTGGACCGTTAGTAAATCTTTGGCCATGGCGGCGAGGATCGGAAACTCATCCTCCTTACCTCTCCACCAAGCCAGCAAATCAAGACTTCTAAATTCATCCGGAGTCATGTGTTTCACAAAGTTGGTACCACCATACCTTCCAAGTTCACTGCTTGGGGTGTTTACCTTTTGACGTTTACCGGCGTCTTCCCAAATCATGTAGTACATCCCCATTTCAAGGTCGGTTTGGGATTGGGATTGGGCAACAGCTCTTAACGAGTCATGAATTTGGGAAGACGACCCGTATTTTGTAAGGTAAACATCATACATGTTAGACAAGGTGGTGTTGAAAGCATTCTTTAAAGTTTGGTTATAATAGGGGTTTTGATCGTCGTTTAACTCTAGCTCATCACAAATTTTTTCTATTAAAGCTTCAACACCACCAACATTGATGCAAGGGTTTAACGCAGCAGCACATGTCAAAACAGCGGGTAGTTGTTGAAAATATTTTCTAAATTTTTCTTTCATTTTTACACCCATATCAAAATAAGGTGCACCCCTACAATGAAGTTCACTCAACTTTGTGCACATGACAGCAATTTTTGGTAAAGCAATGGGGCTTGTTGGATAGTAAACCCCGGATAAACTAGTTGTGCAAGATTTAAAAATTTGAAGGACCTCCGTAACGATCTCAATCAATAACCAGTTTCTAGGATCGTACGGTGCACATTTACCCCTACTTGACAAAATTTGATGAAACGCAACTAGTGATTCTTTTTGTTGGATGGCTTTCTCAAACATATCACAAGTCGAGTTCCATCTTGTTGGACAATCCCAATTTGGCCCCAACCATTGACAATTAGCTTCTACACAAAATTTTTTGTATCTTGAAAATGTTTTATTGTTGCTAAAAACATCTCGTAACATTCTTTTAAAATTGTTTCTTTGCGTTTCGATCACGTTTAACCCATCTTGCACGGCCAAGTTGATAATATGTGCAATGCATCGGCTATGAAAAAACGCTCCATCACAAATAGGTTTATACTTTAATTTAAAATGGCCAACCGCGGCCGTATTGTTGGACGCGTTATCAAACGAAATTGAAAAGATTTTATGTTCAATCTTGTATTGTCGAATGACTTTATCCAAGAGTTTAAAAATATTTCTACCCGTGTGTAACATCTGCCCGAATCCGACCCGACCCAGATACCCGTTTTCTGATCCGATTCTTTTTATGATTTAAAAATTAATTATAATCTTTATAAATCTAACCTTTAATAAATCTTTATGTATATTTAAAGTGTTTCTTCCGCCTCTCCTTCCTCTTCTTCTCTTTTCTTTCCGCCGTCCCGCCTTCTTTTCTCTTGTCGCCATCCCCCCCCCCTCGTTTAACCCTTGAGCCTTGAACCCCTCTCTAACTCCTTGCTTGTCCTTTGGCTCTTCCCGCCTAAGGATGTCTGCGCAGCTCCACGCGCTAAACTCCTTACAAGGAAGCCTGCGTGAAGATTGACTGTTCCTGCGCTACGCGCTAGGAACTATAGTTCTTCCCGCGGCGCGCTAAGAATGATACTTCTCCGCGCGACGCGCTAAGAATTGTAGATCCTCCCGCGACACGCTGTAAATTTGTAGTTCTTCTCGCAGCGCGCTAAGAATTGTAATTCTTCCCGCGACGCGCTAAGGATTTATGTTCTTCCCGCGACGCGCTAAGGATTTCAGTTCGTTCCGCGACGCGCTAAGGATGTGGTTCTTCCCGCAGCACGCTAAGGTTTGTCTGTGTCAGCCTTCTGTGTGTGCCTTCGCGCTCACGCACCCAGCTTTCTCGCGCTAAGTCTTGTGTCTTTTATCTTGATTTATCCAGCCGTTTACCTTTGGTGATATCGTATCTTTTGTGCTGTTGACCTAACTTGCTTTGTCTGAAAAGTTACTTTCGGCGCAGCATGCGCGTCAATCCTATTGGTTGACAGAAAAAGGTGACTGACAATATCTTTTGAGATCTTCTTTTCCTTATCTTGATCAGTGTTTGCCTGACATATCCCATGTGCTGTGAACAGTAACCTGACAGCTTTTTCCCCTTTTCCTGCTGCCATATCTTTTGCTTAGATTTGGTGAGATATTTTCCCCTTTTTCCGGGATTGTGTTCCCTAGGGTTTGCCTATTTATACCCAGCCTTTTCTTTAACATTTCACACGCAGACACTTAATCTCTTCTCCTTCTCCCTGCTGAAGACCTTCGCAGCGTAGCCGTCAACATAACTCCAGCTCTCCTTGCCTCTGTTTTTCTTTCTCTTCTTTTCTGCCCAGATCTCGGTTAGTAAATGTTTATAATTTGTTTAAGTAAATCGATGCATATTACCTATGGTTAGTTATAATCAAGACACTAAAACCAATCGTTAAACCGATAATCTTATTTATAGGTTAACTTTGCTTGTTTGGTTCTTGCTTTATTTATCTTCATCGCACCGTTTATCATGTGAGTTATCTCGTACCTAATCCCTTTTTGCTTTTAATGTTTTGGGATGTTCATGTGTTCATACAAACTTAGTCTTAAACTGTTTATGAACTTTAGTCGCGCAGTATCCCATGTGTTGAGGATGTTTACTTGGCTGTTATTTGTATGTGTGTATCATTAACCGCTTTGTTCGGCCTATTCCGAAGTTTTCATGGATCCATTGGATGAACACGGGAGACCAATCGTTTACGGTTTTCTTTGTTTACACTTGCACTGTATGTTTTCTCGTTTTTGTGCTCAATTGGGAGCACGGATTGAACTATGAGCTATGATCTATCTTAGGCTTGATCACAATCTGATTACACCCTTGCTAAACTCTAGACATACACGTGTTGCGCGCAGATTTACTGTATTGCATTAAACTTGATTTCTCACCAACACGCAAGTGTTTGACGTTTATTTTAACACATGTTCAGGTTTGCAGTAGCTGCTTTGAAGCTTGAGGACACATAGGATGTTTACTTTTGTTTTGGACCTAGATTTAAAATGTAACAAGACAAGTTTATGTTGATCGAATACTTTGCTTTATTATATAATGATTTTTGTTGATTTATGTTATCTTGTGTTGCGCTGCGCGCGCGCGATAAATGTGTATTAATAAATATTGACACCCAATAGTGTCACGGGTAATGAAACAAAATGTGGCGCCCCGATGTATAATCCGCCTTTGGTCGGGGTGTGACAGATTGGTATCAGAGCTCGTTGACTTTAGGATAGGTGGTTAGACGTAACGACCTAGAAAACTTAAGTCCCCTCTCGCGCATGAGAGAAATCTCGTGTTTGCGCGCTTATTGTTAATTACTCGTTATTTATAAATATGCTCGCGCCTGCGCAGTATATGATTTTATGTTTTATTCCGCGATCTTTCGATTTTTATTCGTTTGTTGGAATTGAAAATCCGAGAAGTCATGGTGATACATGAATAGCTGACTTTCAATTCCCATTTACTTTATATTTTTAAGTTGAAGATTGAAAAGTCATGGTGATACATGAATTGTCAATCTCCAATGCTTATTTACTTGTATATTTTGTATTGAGGATTGAAAAGTCATGGTGATACATGAATCGTCAATCTCCAATACCCGTTGCTCGTATATTTTTTTTTTTTAAATTGAGAATTCGGAAGGTCATGGTGATACATGAATTGTCGATTCTCGATTCGAATTAGTTACTTTTATTAAGTCTGCATATAAAGTCATTTACTTTACCTTAACTTTTGTTAGCAACTAACTTCGCGAAACAAACTTTAACAAGGTTATACTTTGCGCTAAAACGGTTTCTCATAACATGATATTAACTAAAACTAGAACTTTTATAGAATGCCTCCACTATCAGCTCGTTATCAGAGGAGAGAAGCCGCGCGCAGACGTAGGCAGCAACGTTCCCAGGAAATGGCCGCCGCGATAGCCCAAGCCTTAAACCAAAACAATATCAACCACTCTGGTTACAATATTAAATCCTTTAATGCGGGTAACCCTCCGAAATTCAAAGGACTTGAAGGAGCCACCATAATGCTCCAGTGGCTCGAGAAAATTGAAAACACTTTTCTCCATACCCATTGCCCTCCAAACCAACGAACCTTATACGCCTCAAGTGTCCTGGAATCTAGAGCGCTTACTTGGTGGAACGGAGTAGCTCATGCGCGTGGCGCAGAGGTTGCTTCTAGCATGCTCTGGGAGGAATTCAAGGAACTTCTGACGCGAGAATTCTGCCCTCCCAACGAGGTCAAGCGCCTTGAGGAGGAATTCTGGAACTTGAAGCAGTACAGTGGCGAAGCGCGCGAGTACGCGACGCGCTTCCACGAACTAAGTTTGCTCGTCCCTCACCTTGTTACCCCTTCCCGCCGAGCCATCGAAAAATTTCTTGGGGGTCTTCCCATGGAAATTCAAGATTCTGTATGGGCGAGAAACCCAGTAACCCTCTCTGACGCCATCGAGTTGGCCGCTGTGCTCAGCGACAACCATGTCAGAGCAGGAACCCTGTTCCTGCGGGGAACTGAAAAGACCAAACCCACCAAGACTGACCCAGAACCAACAGAAACCAAGCCAGAACCCTCAAACCATAAACGAAGGCGCAAAACCAATCATCAAGCTTACGCGCTTTCTAACCCACTCGTTGTCCAGCAACCCCTTTACCAACCTCCAGTATACGCGCCTAACCCACTGTCTACCTACCCAACTCCCCCTGTAGTCCATAACTATGCCTTAACTAATCCTGCACTCCCTACCCCGCCAACTAAGAAACCCTACACAGGAAATCAGCCCTTCTGCCCAACCTGTAAATTTCATCACCCAACTCAAGCCTCGTGTAGGCAATGTAACCAATGTGGCCGCGCTGGTCACTCTGCTGAGTACTGTAGAGTCCCTCCCGCCAACCCAATTGTGCAAACACCACCAACCTACCCGCTGAACCCACAACCAACATACCAGAATCCCCAACCAAGATCGTGCTTTAACTGCGGTGATCCCAGTCATTTCCGGAACGCGTGCCCGAGGCTACAAGTACAGATTACGCAAGCGAATCCGGTGAACCAAATTTCGAACCAAGTGACGCGCTGACGAACTTTTAATATAACCGCGCACCAAGCGCAAGCGATTAATGACGTAGTTAATGGTACATTTTTTTTTACGAGCATTATGCATCTATACTTTTTGTTACTGGTGCCGATAGAAGTTTTATTTCTCGCGCGTTTGAGCAGAAGCTCGCGCGACCGCGCATTAACTTAAGGAAAACTTCTGTTGAATTGGCTAATGGCGAAACTATTTTAATAAACTTTATAATCATGGATTGCACGCTTAACCTTAATGAAAACGATTTTTTTTATCGACCTTATCCCCGTACCTTTTCTTTGCGCATCCTACTTCGAGATAAATTTCGGGACGAAATTTCTTAAAGTAGGGGAGACTGTAACATCTGCCCGAATCCGACCCGACCCAGATACCCGTTTTCTGATCCGATTCTTTTTATGATTTAAAAATTAATTATAATCTTTATAAATCTAACCTTTAATAAATCTTTATGTATATTTAAAGTGTTTCTTCCGCCTCTCCTTCCTCTTCTTCTCTTTTCTTTCCGCCGTCCCGCCTTCTTTTCTCTTGTCGCCATCCCCCCCCCCCCCCTCGTTTAACCCTTGAGCCTTGAACCCCTCTCTAACTCCTTGCTTGTCCTTTGGCTCTTCCCGCCTAAGGATGTCTGCGCAGCTCCACGCGCTAAACTCCTTACAAGGAAGCCTGCGTGAAGATTGACTGTTCCTGCGCTACGCGCTAGGAACTATAGTTCTTCCCGCGGCGCGCTAAGAATGATACTTCTCCGCGCGACGCGCTAAGAATTGTAGATCCTCCCGCGACACGCTGTAAATTTGTAGTTCTTCTCGCAGCGCGCTAAGAATTGTAATTCTTCCCGCGACGCGCTAAGGATTTATGTTCTTCCCGCGACGCGCTAAGGATTTCAGTTCGTTCCGCGACGCGCTAAGGATGTGGTTCTTCCCGCAGCACGCTAAGGTTTGTCTGTGTCAGCCTTCTGTGTGTGCCTTCGCGCTCACGCACCCAGCTTTCTCGCGCTAAGTCTTGTGTCTTTTATCTTGATTTATCCAGCCGTTTACCTTTGGTGATATCGTATCTTTTGTGCTGTTGACCTAACTTGCTTTGTCTGAAAAGTTACTTTCGGCGCAGCATGCGCGTCAATCCTATTGGTTGACAGAAAAAGGTGACTGACAATATCTTTTGAGATCTTCTTTTCCTTATCTTGATCAGTGTTTGCCTGACATATCCCATGTGCTGTGAACAGTAACCTGACAGCTTTTTCCCCTTTTCCTGCTGCCATATCTTTTGCTTAGATTTGGTGAGATATTTTCCCCTTTTTCCGGGATTGTGTTCCCTAGGGTTTGCCTATTTATACCCAGCCTTTTCTTTAACATTTCACACGCAGACACTTAATCTCTTCTCCTTCTCCCTGCTGAAGACCTTCGCAGCGTAGCCGTCAACATAACTCCAGCTCTCCTTGCCTCTGTTTTTCTTTCTCTTCTTTTCTGCCCAGATCTCGGTTAGTAAATGTTTATAATTTGTTTAAGTAAATCGATGCATATTACCTATGGTTAGTTATAATCAAGACACTAAAACCAATCGTTAAACCGATAATCTTATTTATAGGTTAACTTTGCTTGTTTGGTTCTTGCTTTATTTATCTTCATCGCACCGTTTATCATGTGAGTTATCTCGTACCTAATCCCTTTTTGCTTTTAATGTTTTGGGATGTTCATGTGTTCATACAAACTTAGTCTTAAACTGTTTATGAACTTTAGTCGCGCAGTATCCCATGTGTTGAGGATGTTTACTTGGCTGTTATTTGTATGTGTGTATCATTAACCGCTTTGTTCGGCCTATTCCGAAGTTTTCATGGATCCATTGGATGAACACGGGAGACCAATCGTTTACGGTTTTCTTTGTTTACACTTGCACTGTATGTTTTCTCGTTTTTGTGCTCAATTGGGAGCACGGATTGAACTATGAGCTATGATCTATCTTAGGCTTGATCACAATCTGATTACACCCTTGCTAAACTCTAGACATACACGTGTTGCGCGCAGATTTACTGTATTGCATTAAACTTGATTTCTCACCAACACGCAAGTGTTTGACGTTTATTTTAACACATGTTCAGGTTTGCAGTAGCTGCTTTGAAGCTTGAGGACACATAGGATGTTTACTTTTGTTTTGGACCTAGATTTAAAATGTAACAAGACAAGTTTATGTTGATCGAATACTTTGCTTTATTATATAATGATTTTTGTTGATTTATGTTATCTTGTGTTGCGCTGCGCGCAGCGCGATAAATGTGTATTAATAAATATTGACACCCAATAGTGTCACGGGTAATGAAACAAAATGTGGCGCCCCGATGTATAATCCGCCTTTGGTCGGGGTGTGACACCGTGTGCGGGTAATCAAACAATTGAAACGCAACGGTTCGTTTCATCATTTGCCACGACTCGGGGTCAACCCAATGAGCCGTCACACAAATGTATGAGTCGAGCGAACCATTAGGTACCGACCACACATCCGTTGTTAAGTTTACACCAGTTTGTAAGTTTGAAAAGTATGAAATTAGTTCGGATTTAGCGTTTTTCCATGCTTTAAGACAATCTCTTCTAAGGGTCGAACGACTTACATGTTGGTAGCGTGGTTGAACATACTTTTGCATCATCTCCGTGAATTGAGGGTTGTCGAAGTGGTTGAAAGGAAGTGTTTGTTGAATCACAAAGTTTGAAAACTGTTGACGTACCGCTTCAAGGTCGTACGTAAACACCGTTCCTTGATTCGTCATCTCCGGCTGCGAACTACTTCCCGATTCGTCCTTCAAGGCCTTGCAAAAGGGCCTTTGTACATGCGCTTTTAAAGTGGAGTTTGCATCTTTGCCATAAAACTTCAAACAATGTTTGCATCGAGCTTTTTGGCTACCGTTAGACATTTCGCATAGGTCGAAATGTTGCCAAACATCTTGGTTTCGTTTCGTGGGGATGACCCGAACGACCGTTTCTCCCGTGTTCGAGGCACCCATGTTGACGGATGAAGCAGCACTTTGGGAGGCCATGATAATCGACTACGAAATAAGAGCGTATGGAGTGGTAATGTGGTATAATTGAGCGTGAGATAACAAAATAATCGCGTATGAAATAAACGTTTAGAGCGTTTGGAGCGTTTGGAGTTGTATAATCGAGTGTGTTCTAACCAATACCCAACCTAAACTATATATAGATGTTTGTGGGGGTAGAATGGTAAAAAAAAAAAAAACGGTTAAAAACAAAAAAAACGGCTATATAGCCGTTTCACAACGGAAATAAACCGGTTTTTAACCGGTTAACCGGTTACTAAAAAACCGGTTAACCGGTTTTTCTATAACGGTCATAAACCGGTTTATAAAAAAACCGGTTAACCGGTTTTTTAGTAACCGGTTATTTAAAAAAACCGGTTTTTTTTATAACCGGTTTGTTAACCGGTTTGGGCTCTAAAAAGTGTAACCGAAATACAAACCGGCGGTTTGTAAACCGGTCAAACCGGTTTTAAAAAAACCGGTTTTTTTATAAACCAGTTTCCAGTTTAAACCGGCAAACCGGTTCCCGGACCGGTTTTTTTGACCACCTCTACTTGTCATATCCATTCTCATGAATTTTCATTTATTTTAATAATTTTATTTGACACATTATTCCTCTCTAACACTATTTATCTATTAAGTATCACATAAAAATAGATATTTATTCCCAATTTACAAAATCTGTGCAGTTTATTAAATAAATACACTATTTTTTATTATTAACAAACAATATAAAATTTGTTTAAAAAAATGCAAACTACATTTAAAACTAATTGTAAAAACACTCTTAAAAATATAAAACACTTATAGGAAAAAAAACTTATTTTTAAGTAATAAAAAAATGTTACTTTAAATAAGAAAAAAATGCCGTTTTATTTTAAAAAAACAAACAAAAAGTATTTTTTTAAATGTGTTTTAAAATAGTTCTAATAAAGATAACAAAATGACAAAAAAGAAACAACAAATGTGTAAATCGTATTAGTATATAAAACTTAAGAGAGGTAGTATGTTTAGTAAATATAAGTGGTAGGGATGTACGTTTAGCATCACCCGTTCTATATATATAGTTGCACTTGTAAAATACAATTTTATTTTAAATTTCATGCTGTGCTTTACTTAATAGGTTGGACAATACACAATCTAATTATATTTGTGTCATGTTTGAAGTCATGTAAAGAATTAACACCCTTAGAAACTTATTTGATGTGGTTGGTGAGTACTTAAATCAACTTATGCACAAGACCTATCAAAGGGCTTGTGGCTTAGTAGAATTAAGAGCATATGGAGTCATGTTCATATTCAAGTTGTGAGGGTTTAAGTCTTATAATAAAAAGAATTGTGTAAAATTAGTAGATGTGTGACTTACCTATTTAAAAGTTAAAAATAATCGATGTCTATCATAGTTTAAAAAAGTTAAAAAGAGCTACAGAAGGAGAAGGTGTGAGAGGTAATAATTCGGTTTATATATAATTATTTAAATTATATTTAAAATTTAAAATTAACTAAAATGTATAATTTTGTCATAATCTTCTTTTGAGGTTGTCTTTTTACAATCTATTTTCACATATATTAACTTTTGAATTTATTAAATCATTAACTAATTGAAAGAAAAGTATACATCTGGATCTATTTGTGGCCTGAAAAATTAGATGTACGTATACATAATGTTTAATGGTTAAAAACCAAAAATAACAGGAATATTCGAATTTTCTTTTTCCTAAAATAAAAGACTTTTCATTAAAAGTTTAATGACAATTTCATTAAGGAAATTAAAATAATGCAGAATAAAAACATATATATAAAGACTTTCCTAGATAACTTTTTTCAGTAGTCTATCCATGTCAAACAACAAGTGATCAATTACACATATTATTACATTGTTAATTTATAACACCATAAAAGTATAATCAAATCCAGAAAGAAAATAATTTAGTAGGTCATGAACTTATAACAACATAAAAGTATGAAATAATCAAAAGATGTTGACAAAACAAAAATAATTTAGTAGGTCATGAACATATAACAACATAAAAGTATGAAATAATCAAAAGATGTTGACAAAACAATGTTTTGTGGTGTAGGGTTGTACTAATTAAGGATGACAATTAAATTTGAACCTGATAAATAAATCTGAAACTCGAAATACTTTGGACATTATATGAGATGGGTATTTCGGGTATATGTGATAAGCTTTAAAACTTTTCATGGGTTTGGGTTGAGTATTAGATTTGGTTAAAACCCCACCCGCTTATTTAAAAGCATATATAAAAAAATTTTAATTTTATTTTACTTCAAAATTGGACCGGTTCGGTTCATTATAGTACTTTAATCATGTGAAAAGTAAACTTTACTTTTGTAATATGTACTTGATAATCTTATTTTGTACTTTTTATGGTATAAAAGTATTAATTTATATTTTAGGATATGTATCATCATGAAAATTGTGTACTTTAAACGCTTCATAAATTTTTACACTTCAAAATTTATTTTACTTGTTGAAAAATAAAATCATATGAAGATTAGAATGATAAACTTGTTTGAAAATCCCAAGTATACTCGATACTTGCTAGTATGCATGATACACCTATTTGGTCCGATGTATATTCAGTGCCGGCTTAACAGTATACTTAGGTAAAGCCCTAGCTTAGGGCTACCAACAAAATAGGGCCACCATTCAAAATTATATATTACATTTTAAAATATCTATATCTATACTTTCTAATAAAAGAATACAAATTTTGCCACTTGTCACTTCTACATTAAACCTCACATTTTTTTAACAAATTTATAATTAAAATATATAATAGTTACCATTCTTAAAACTTATGCTTCAAAATTTGTTAATTTAATATTTACTTCCTACTTTTTTTCAAACATTTATTATTTATAATTATCTTTTACTTTAAAGTTGTTTTAAAAACTATTGTATAACGAATGTATTAATAGTGTTAAACGGGTTTATTGTCTCTTGTATACTGATTATTTATTAAATATTGTATTTTCAAGAACTACTCGTGTAATACATGGGCCTCAAACTAGTAAGTTAATAAATATATAACTCCACTTTTGTTTATAAAAGGCATAGTGACCAAAATGGATATTGTATGTTATTTTATTCAAACTTCATTTAGAACTTTTATATGCGGGTTCAACCTCTAATTAATGCATTTTTAATCATTTTTCTCATATAATCTCTCTTGCTCAGCTTCATAATCCGTTGATTCCCATTTCTCATTTTAAGTTGTTAATATGTATATAAACAAATCACTTGTTATTTTATAATAACTTTAGAATAATAAAAGAGTATATACACGAAATACGTAAATTGCTCAATACATAATAAGTACTTGGTAACTAAAAATACATAACATGAGAGCTCTTCACAAATGAAATACTACACTTTTTCTATTAAAAAAAGCTTTCCATTGCTGTTCCAAACCCAAAATGAATAGGTGTTGTAACAATTAATTAGGCCCCGAGTTCTTTTTTGCTTTGAGCTATCAAAATGGTTGGGCCGATCCTGTATATATTACTTATTTGATGAAAATATGTGTACACCTATTTGGTTTGTACCTTCTATTGCTCTTGTTATGTTACACAATGATTATTCACTGATAAAATATAAAGAGGATGAAGTGGGGTAAGTCACAAGTGCTACATTCCAAAGATTGGGACGCCGTGCCACCCACACGCCCTTTAAATAATACATCGTTTATCTCCTAAAAAAGCCTAATAATTGTTGGATTCTAAAATTTGAAGGTCCCGCTGTTTATTCAATAACCAAAGATCTATTAAGAATTATTAAAGCTATATTTGTGAGTTTTGTTTTAAGTGTGACAAAATTAAAATCTCAATGCATAGCGTACATGTATTTGATGTAATTCCCACCGTTCTCATTTCTCAGCATAGCAATAGAACGTGTTACATACATCTAAAAGTTTTTTTTAACTTGATAAATACGTGTCATTTCAATCATTTCATATGTTTAGCATTAGTATATACATATACATATAATTTTTAATACCTCTATCTAGTATATGAACGTATAGTTCTTCAATACCCTTGGCATATAGCAGGGGTGAACACAGTTCGGTTCTGTTCGGTTATTGACTGAAACCCAATTCGAAACCGTAGCTATCGGTTATTCTAAAATACCAACCGATCGGTTTTCGGTTATTTGTTTTTCGTTTATTCGGTTTTCGGTTATTTTCAGTTCCGGTTTCGGTAATTTTCGGTTTTTTTACTGTGAGTAGACATTACAAAAATAAAATATTCAAAAAAATATAGTACCTCATATATATTGAACTCAAAACACAAAAATGGGCACATGTTACATGGAACTAAACAAATACAAACTTGTTTGAGAAGTATAATTTAAAATTCAATAAAGTTTTTAATAAAAAAAACACTAAAAGTTTTGAACAAAATCACAATATCATACACGAACACAGAGATGTAGGCGGCAAAACACGATGACAAAATCTTATTAATCTTCACCCAAACCAGAAAACACCTAACCAAACCCTAGAACTTAGAAATCTCTCTAAGTTCTTTCAATACAAGAAGTTTTGATCAACTGGATATCTTTATCAGTTGATCAATTACAGAAAATACAAAATGAATTGAACTAGAAACATACAGAGTATTATTGAGAGAATATATGAAAAATGAAATCTCTAATAACTTGTGCTAACTGACTTAACAATCAGATCTTGAACCCTTGTTATATAGCAACCATTTTACATATTAGCCCCTTGTCACATTTTCAACTTTGTCCCTGCACTTCTGAACAAAAAATAAAAAACACTCAAAGTTTATTAACAAAAGAATAATAGCATATCCAGTTCACTAAGTTCACTAGTATGAATAAATACTTAGATATTTTTAACATCCCCCCTTCATTCAACTAGTGAACATGTCAAACATTCCTAATTGTTTACAAAACAATTCATGTTGAGAACAACTCAAACCCTTGGTAAACAAATCTGCAATTTGATTTTCAGAAGCTATTTTAACAGCTGATATTAACCCAGCAGATATCTTCTCCCTGATAAAGTGTAAGTCAAGTTCAAAGTGCTTTGTACGATCATGGAATACTGGATTTGATGCTATAGATATAGCAGCCTTGCTATCACAAAACAACTTAACCGGAACTTGACACTTAACTTTCAACTCTCCCAACAAATTCACTAACCACATCAACTCACAAGTTGCTGAACACATTGCACGATATTCAGCCTCTGCTGTTGACCTTGAAACAGTACTTTGTTTCTTACTTTTCCAAGATACAACAGACTTTCCTAAAAAAACATAGAAACCAGTAACTGATGTTGGTGCATAAATGTCAGTAGTTCATAGTCTAGTGTCTGTAATCGAGTCTGTAATGTTATTTAGGTTTTTGTTTAAGCGAAGTTGTTAACAAGTTCGCCTAGGCGAACTTGTTGAACAAGCGAAGTTATGGACAACTTCGCCTGAACATATCAGGCGAAGTTGTCGTGTATTTATATAGAGTTTACGGCTTGTTTTGTGTTAGTTAGTTGGTTAATCGGTTGATCGAGTTGATAGTTGTTAGCAGTTTTGGTTAACGAGTTTGTTCGGTAACGTGAGTCTGTAATAGTGATATCGTATCACATGTTCGGTTATCAATATAACGTGTTCGTTTATCGTATCGTGTTTGTTTGGTTTGCTTTCTAGGCTCGTAACGATCTACGCAGGGATTCCGCACCTGAGTAGACCGCGATATCTCGTGTGATCCGTCCAGGGAACCTACAATTGGTATCAGAGCTTTTGCTCGATTGTGAGGTTCGGGATATTCACGTGGGTGTAGAAATCGTCCCGTTTCGACTATTCGCGGGACGTGTTTTCTGTGTTATTGATCATTCTTACCTCCTACCATCGTGTTCAAGCTTTTACACCGTCAAAAACCTCGTTAAAATCCGAATTACAGATCTGCAGAAACTTCGTGTTCATCAGGCGAAGTTGCCGTCACTGTTCGTAGGGTTTCGGCGAAGATATAAGGTTAAGCGAAGTTATCCACAACTTCGCCTACCTTCTCAAGTTCGCCTTCTCAAGCGAAGTTCTCTACAACTTCGCCTACCTCTTAAGTTCGCTTACCTCAAGCGAAGTTAAGAATCAGCGAAGTTAATCAGCGAAGTTATACAGCAGTGTTATCAGCGAAGTTCGTCAGCGAAGTTCTTCAGCGAAGTTCTCTACAACTTCGCCTACTTCAAGCGAAGTTATCCGTAACTTCGCCTACAGTACTTAAAAAAAAATTTTATTTTTTCTGGTTTCTTACTTTTCGGGAAAGATGTCGTCGATCAACATCTCTGAGTTAGTGAAGATGGAAGTTGAAGCAGGGTCAGCTACCAAGGCCCCAAGATTGCTGAAGGGAACCGATTTCGTTGCATGGAAGGATCGGTTTATACAATACGTCAAATACCAGGATGCGAAGATGTGGGTATGCATCCAGGATGGTTATATTCCACCAGTCATGGAGTATGAAGGTCGTGATCAAATTAAAAAGTATAGTAAAATGGAAGAAGAAGAGAAAAAGATGTATGAGGCCGAGAGCAAGGCTCATGCTGCTATTACTATGGCTCTTCCTCAAGAGATCCTTCATACGTTCAGAAAGTATACATCAGCAAGAGAGCTTTGGGAAGCTCTTGAGAACAGATTTGAAGGGAATGTAGGAATCCGTGCTTCAAAGATAAAATTGCTCAAAACCCAGTTCTCAGTCTTCAAGTATTTGAAGAATGAATCCTTAGATGATATTATCACTCGATATTACCATCTGATGACTGAATTGAGCAACTATTCAATTTCCTACCGAGAAGAAGAAATAGTTGAGAAGCTTCTGGATGCTCTCCCACCAAAATGGGAGATGTACACTGTGCTGATGAGGGAAGACAAGGACTTTCCCACATATGATCTTGAAACGGCAGTCAACAAGCTCAGAACCTTTGAGCTTAACATGGTCAGAAAAGAGACACCTATGGATCAGGTTCAAGATCCAGGTATGTATGGAGCTAAAGTCAACACTAGCTCGGGATCGAAGACTGAATCTGCTGCCTACTACACAAAGGGAGAGTCGGGCCCCAACTCATCACATGAGGGGCATGTGTCAGTTAACACCAATGGGGATGTTTGCTATGTAGCAGCTGGATCGAGTGGTTCTCAACCCCAGGTAAGCAAGAATAGTTGCTCTCCAAGTTCTCCCAGCAACAACTACTCCAAGATGCCTATGAGTATCAAGTCTGCTGAAGAGCAGTTTGGTCTCTATGCTTCTTTCATTGCTTCCTATGAGAACTACATTCAAGGGAAGATTGTTGATCCAGCTATGTTGGATGAAGATTACGATCAGATTGATGCTGACGATATGGAAGAAATGGATTTACAATGGCAAATGGCCATGATCGTGAGAAGAGTAAAGAGGTTTATGAGAAAGACGGGAAGGAAGTTTGTCGGTGGAAAGCCGGGGTTTGACAAGGCAAAGGTGAGATGCTACAATTGTCAACAAAACGGTCACTTTGCAAAAGAATGCAGGAATGAGAGTGTGGAACGAAGTCAGGGTAGGTCTCCACAGCAAAGTGAGGGTAGAAAAGATTATAGTGCCATGATGTCTAGAGCAGATGGAGAATACAACTGGAACCTGCTTTCTAAAGAAACTTTTGAGCAGGCAAATTTGGCAAAGGTAGAAACTGAAGAAAGTGAGAAGGTTACCGGGGAGGAAAAAGCTCTAATGGCAGTCGTTAATGACCAGCTCTCCGAGGTATGTTCTAAACCAACTTGTTCAAAATGTGAGAACTTGTCTGAGCAACTAGCAACCATAATCGATCAGTATGTTAGGTTGGATGCTGAATTTAAAACCTTAAAAGAAGATCATCACTTTATTAAATCAAAAGAAAATAATTATAAAATTAAAATAAAAGCTTGTGAAAAAGATGTTAAAAGTTTAAAAACAAAACTTGCTGAAAAGATTGAAGTGATTGATTTAAGTTATGAAGTTTTGGAAGAAAAGACCAAACTAATTGCTGAGAGAGAAAAACAGATTGCTGACCACCAGGTGAAAGTGGTGGAACTGAATCGAAAACTGGAGCAGTTCAGAAATTCTTCTGCTATTCTTGATCACCTTGTTAGTGATCAAGGTTCCTCTGCTAAGAGAGGAGGAATCGGTTATCATGTGTGACATCTGCCCCGATCCGACCCGACCCAGGTACGCGTTTCCCTTATCCGGTCTCTTTCTTTTATGATTTAATATTTATTTGTACTTATACTTTATTTTTAATAATAATAATATTTTCCTTCCCGCCTCTTCCTCTCTTTTCCTTTCCTCCGTCCCGTCCCTCTTCTTCTCTCCGCCTTCTTTCTCTCTTGTCGCCGTCCCGCCCTTAAGCCTTGAACCCCTTCTCTTAACTCTTTGCTTGTCCTTTGTTTCTTCCCGCCTAAGGTTGTCTGCGCAGCTCCATGCGCCAGACTCCTTACAAGGAAGCCTGCGCGAAGACCTGTTGTTCCTGCGACACGCGAGGCAAACTGTTCTCGCAGCGCGCTAAGAACGGTAGTTCTTCCCGCGACGCGCTAAGAATTGTAGTTCTTCTCGCAGCACGCTAAGAATGGTAATTCTTCCCGCGGCGCGCTAAGGATAATAGTTCTTCCCGCGGCGCGCTAAGGTTTGTTCTGTCAGCCTTCGCCCTCACGCGTGCGCTCGAGCCTTCTCGCGCTAAACCCTTTGAGTTTTCTTCTGTTTAATCTAGCCGTTTGCTTTTGTGTTGTCTTATCTTCTGTGCTGTTGACCTAACCTGTCTTATGTCTGAAAAGCCACTTTTGGCGCAGCATGCGCACCAACCCCATTGGTTGACAGAAAAAGTGACTGACATTATCTTTGGAGATCTGCTTTTCCATGCTTGACCAGTACCTTTATCTGACCCGCCCATGCTTTTACTGTTACCTGTTAGCTTTTCCTTGTCCCCTGCAGCTGCCATATCTTTTGATATCTTTTGCTTTTGGAATCTTTTGCTTTTTGAGATCTTTTCCCCTTTTCTAGGGATTGTGTTCCCTAGGGTTTCTCTATAAATAATAATCTTATTTTTCCTAACACATCACACACAAACACTTAATTTAACCTCCTCCTTGCTCTCTCTGCCGCCTCCCTCTCTGCCTCCGTCTTCCTCCCTGTTCTGCCCTGCTTTTCCGGTAATATATATAAATTATATATAATAATTTACTTATTAATTATGCTAACTTATAATCAAGACTTAAATCAAATCATTAAAACAATAATCTTATTTATAGGTTAACTTGTGCTTGTTTAAAGTTGGTTCTTGCTTTATCTTACACCGCATCGTTTGTCAAGTGAGTAATCTCGCACCTAATCCCTTTTTATTTTTAATGTTTTGGGATGTTCATGTGTTCATACAAACTTAGAGTCTTAAACTGTTTATGAACTTTAGTCGCGCAGTATCCCATGTGTTGAGGACGTAGACTTGGCTGTTTATTTGTATGTGTGGATCATTAACCGTCTTGTCGGTCTATTCCGCAGTTCTCATGGTACCATTAGATGAACACGGGAGAACAATCGTTTATGATTTTCTCTTTTGTTTACACTTGCACAGTCTTTCTTGTTTGTGAGCTCAATTGTGAGCACTGGCAGTCTATGAATCTTAGAGTTGGTCCCGATCAGATTACACCCTTGTTGAAAACCAGACATACACATGTTGCGCGCAGATTTATTGTTATCTATGTATTGTATTAAACTTGATTTCTCACCAACACGCAAGTGTTTGACGTTTTATTTTAACACATGTTCAGGTTTGCAGTAGCTGTTTTGGAGCTTGTGAACACGTAGGAAGTTTTCTTTATTTTGGACCTAGATTAAAATGTATCAAAACAAGTTATTGTTATTCGAATATTTTGCCTTATAATATATCGAATTATGTTGATTTATGTTATCTTCTGTCTACTTTGCGTGTGCGCGAATGAATGTATTTATTAAATATTGACACCCAATAGTGTCACGAGTAATGAAACAATATGTGGCGCCCCGATGTATAATCCGCCTTTGGTCGGGGTGTTACAGATTGGTATCAGAGCTCGTTGACTTTAGGATAGGTGGTTAGACGTAACGGCCTAGATTACCTAAGAGTCCCTTCTCGCGCATGAGAGAAATCTCATGATTGCACGCTTATTGTTAATTACTCGTTATTTATATGCTTGCGCAGACGCAGTATATGATTTTATGATTTATTTCGCGATATTTCGATTTTTGCTGAATTTCGATTTTTATTGATTTTTCTTGCATATTCGTTTGTTGGGATTTGAAAATCCGAAAAGTCATGGTGATGCATGAATAGTTGATTTTTAATTTCCATTTACGATTATGTTCTGAGGTTGGAGACTTGAAAAGTCATGGTGATACATGAATTGTCAACCTCCAATACTCATTTTCTTGTATATTTTATATTGAGGATTGAAAAGTCATGGTGATGCATGAATCGTCAATCCCCAATACTCGTTTGCTCGTATATTTTAAATTGGGAATTCGGAAAGTCATGGTGATACATGAATTGTCGATTCTTGATTCGAATTTGTTACCTTTATTAAGTCTGCATTTAGGGTCATTTATTTTACTTTAACTTTTGACAGTAACTGACTCCGCGAAACCAAGCTTTATAAGATTAAACTTTGCGCTAAAACTAAGATATTAACAAAAATTAAAACTTTTATAGAATGCCTCCACTATCTCGCCGATTTCAGAGAAGAGAAGCCTCGCGCATGCGTAGACAGCAACGTTCCCAGGAAATGGCCGCCGCAATAGCCCAAGCTTTGAGCCAAAACAATACCTCCAGTTATAACATTAAGTCCTTTAATGCGGGTAACCCTCCGAAGTTCACAGGTCTTGAAGGAGCCACCGTGATGCTCCAATGGCTCGAGAAGATAGAAAACACTTTCCTCCACACCCAATGCCCCTCAGACAGACGAACCTTATATGCTTCCAGTGTCCTGGAATCTAGAGCGCTTACATGGTGGAATGGAGTAGCTCATGCACGTGGCGCAGAAGCTGCTTCTAGCATGACATGGGAGGAATTCAAGGAAATTCTGACGCGAGAATTCTGCCCTCCCAACGAAGTTAAGCGCCTGGAAGAAGAATTTTGGAATCTTAAGCAGTACAGTGGCGAAGCGCGCGAGTACGCGACGCGTTTCCACGAACTAAGCCTGCTTGTCCCTCACCTTGTTACCCCTTCCCGCCGAGCCATCGAGAAATTTCTTGGGGGTCTCCCTATGGAAATTCAAGATTCTGTATGGGCCAGAAACCCAGCAACCCTCTCTGACGCCATTGAGTTGGCCGCTGTGCTCAGCGACAACCATGTCAGAGCAGGAACCCTGTTCCTGCGGGGAGCTGAGAAAACCAAACTCACCAAGACTGCCCCTGAACCAACAGAAACCAAGCCAGAACCCTCAAACCGTAACAACCTCAAGCGCAGGCGCAAAGCCTATGCGCTTATCAACCCGCCCATTGTCCAGCAACCCACCTACCAACCTCCAGTTTACGCGCCTAACCCACTGTCAACCTACCCAACTCCCCCTATAGTCCACAACTATGCCCTAACCAATCCCGCACTCCCTGCCCCGCCAACTAAGAAACCTTACACAGGAAACCACCCCTTTTGCCCAACCTGTAGATTTCACCACCCAGCCCAAACCCCGTGTCGACTTTGTCACCGATGTGGCCGCGCTGGTCACATGGCGGAAAACTGTAGAGTTCTTCCCGCCAATCCAATTGTGCCAACACCACCAGTCTACCCGCAGAACCCACAACCAACCTACCAAAACCCACGACCCAGATCGTGCTTTAACTGCGGTGATCCCAGTCATTTCCGGAACGCGTGCCCGAGACTACAAGTTCAGATTACGCAAGCGAATCCGGTGAACCAGATTTCGAACCAAGTGACGCGTGGACGAGCTTTTAACATAACCGCGCACCAAGCGCAAGCGAATAATGACGTAGTTAATGGTACATTTTTACTTTACGGATTTTATGCTTCTGTACTTTTTGATACTGGCGCCGATCGAAGTTTTATCTCTCGCGCGTTTGAGCAGAAGCTTGCGCGAACCGCGCAGCGATTTAAAAGAAAATTTTTCAGTTGAATTGGCTAATGGCGAAACTGTTTTAATTAACTCAGTGATTAAAAATTGCACACTTAACCTTAACGAAAACGATTTTCTAATCGACCTCATCCCCATGCCTCTTGGAAGTTTCGATGTTATTATTGGTATGGACTGGCTCTCGAATAATCGCGCCGAAGTTATTTGCGCCAAGAAGATGATTCGCATACCTCGAGAAAATGGTGATCTTCACATCTACGGCGAAAAACCCTCCAGCGGTCTTAAACTTATGTCTTGCGCCGAAGCCCGAAGGCTCATGCGGAAGAAGTGTATTGCTTTCTTAGCCCATGTGGTTAAACCTGCTGAAGAAAAGAAGAAGCTTCGCGATATCCCTGTTGTGCGTGATTTCCCTGAAGTTTTTCCTGATGATCTTCCTGGTATCCCTCCCGCTCGTGAAGTCGAGTTCCGTATTGATCTTGTCCCTGGTGCTTCCCCCGTAGCTAAATCTCCTTACCGTCTTGCGCCCGCTGAGATGCAAGAATTGGCAAGCCAACTTCAAGAGTTGACCGCTAAAGGATTCATTCGCCCTAGCTCTTCGCCCTGGGATGCTCCGGTGTTGTTCGTTAAAAAGAAAGATGGTTCGTTTCGCATGTGTATTGATTACCGCGAGTTGAACAAACTCACCATCAAGAACCGGTATCCCTTACCGCGTATTGACGACCTCTTTGATCAACTCCAAGGTGCCTCTTGTTTCTCCAAGATTGATCTCCGCTCTGGCTGTCACCAGTTGCGCATCCGCGATGAAGATGTTCCGAAGACTGCTTTTCGAACTCGTTATGGCCATTTTGAATTCTTGGTCATGTCCTTCGGTTTAACCAACGCACCCGCCGTTTTCATGGATCTAATGAATCGGGTGTGTAGGCCTTTCTTGGATAAATTCGTGATTGTGTTTATCGATGACGTTCTGATTTATTCTAAGACCAAGGCCGAGCATGAGCAACATCTTCGGTTGGTGTTGCAAAAGCTTAGAGCCGCGCAGCTCTTTGCCAAGCTCTCCAAGTGTGAATTTTGGTCGGATGAAGTACAGTTTCTTGGTCATGTTGTAAACAAGATGGGTATTCATGTCGACCCATCCAAAATTGAAGCAATCAAGAACTGGATTACGCCATCCACTCCTTCTGAGATCCGTTCCTTTCTGGGCTTAGCTGGTTATTACCGGCGCTTCATTTCGAACTTCTCGAAGATCGCTTTGCCTTTAACAGCTTTAACGCACAAAGGTAAACCGTACATTTGGGGCTCGAAGCAAGAAGAAGCCTTTCTGACGCTCAAGCGTTTGTTGTGTGAAGCTCCTGTCCTTGCGTTACCTGAGGGTAATGATGATTTTGTCGTGTATTGCGATGCATCCAACCAAGGTCTCGGTTGTGTTCTTATGCAACGAGGCAAGGTTATCGCTTACGCATCAAGACAACTTAAGGTTCATGAAAAGAATTATACAACTCACGACCTCGAACTAGGCGCAGTTGTTTTTGCCTTGAAGATCTGGAGACACTACCTTTATGGTACCAAGTGTATCCTCTACACTGACCATAAAAGCCTTCAGCATATCCTTGATCAAAAGGAACTCAACATGAGGCAACGCCGATGGAACGAACTCATCAGCGATTACGATTGTGAGATCCGGTATCATCCTGGTAAGGCTAATGTGGTAGCCGATGCGCTCAGCCGAAAACCCTGCCAGCTTAACTGTATTTTGCCGCGCACGCAGCTTCACTTCGCGCCGATCCAAGGCAACCTTGAATCGCGCATTCGTGACGCGCAGCGCGCATCCATCAGTAATGGTAACCTTCGCGCCGAGTTAGCGTGTGGCGCGGAAGCGCATTTTGTGCCCAATCTGAGTGGAATTCTCTGCTATCTCAATCGCATCTGGATTCCCTTCGATGAGAATCTTCGCGCTGATATCCTGAGTGAAGCGCATAAATCTCGGTATTCTATTCATCCCGGCACCGATAAAATGTACAAGGATTTGCGCATTACTTATTGGTGGCCCGGTATGAAGAAGGATATTGCTGTGTTCGTAGCTAGATGCCTGACTTGTTCTAAAGTAAAAGCTGAACACCAACGCCCATCTGGTTTGCTCGAACAACCAGAAATTCCTACGTGGAAATGGGAAGGTATAGCGATGGACTTTATTACCAAGTTACCTTTGACAGCAAGCAAACATGATAGCATTTGGGTAATAGTGGATCGTTTGACTAAGTCTGCTCACTTTCTGCCCATTCGTGAAAACTACCGTGTTGAGCAACTCGCGCAGCTTTATGTCAAGGAAATTGTCTGCCGCCATGGTACTCCTTTGAGCATCATATCCGATCGCGATGGCCGTTTTATATCTCGCTTTTGGAAATCTCTCCAATCTGCGCTAGGAACTCGCTTGGACGTGAGTACGGCATATCATCCTCAGACTGACGGTCAGTCTGAGCGAACTATTCAAACTCTTGAGGATATGCTCCGATCTTGTGTTCATGATTTTGGAGGTAATTGGGATTCACACCTGCCTTTGATCGAGTTCTCTTATAATAACAGCTATCATTCCAGTATTGGTATGGCCCCATTTGAAGCACTTTACGGTCGTAAGTGCCGCTCCCCGATTTGTTAGAGCGAAGTGGGTGAAACTCAAATCACAGGACCCGAACTTGTTCAAGAGACAACCGATAAAATCGCCAAGATCCGTGATCATCTGCTGACTGCCAGAAGCCGACAGAAGAGTTACGCAGATCGCAGGCGAAAGCCTCTCGAATTTCAAGTTGGTGATCTTGTTCTCCTCAAAGTATCGCCTTGGAAAGGTGTTGTCCGCTTTGGGAAGAAAGGTAAGCTTGCTCCTCGATATGTTGGACCATTTAAGATTCTCGCGCGTGTAGGAAAAGTTGCCTACAGACTAGACCTGCCACCCGCGCTCAATAATGTGCATCCAACGTTCCATGTATCCAATCTCAAGAAGTGTTTAGCTGACGAGAACCTTCACATTCCACTTGATGAAGTTCGAGTTGATGAATCTATGCATTTCGTTGAGAAGCCTGTTGAGATTATGGATCGCGAGGTTAAGCAAACCAAGCGCAGTCGTATCCCTATCGTGAAAGTTCGCTGGGAGTCCAAGCGCGGAGCCGAGTTTACATGGGAAAGGGAAGATCAAATGAAGATCAAGTACCCGCACCTGTTCTCTGCGCAACCTACTTCGAGATAAATTTCGGGACGAAATTTTTTAAAGTAGAGGAGACTGTGACATCTGCCCCGATCCGACCCGACCCAGGTACCCGTTTCCCTTATCCGGTCTCTTTCTTTTATGATTTAATATTTATTTGTACTTATACTTTATTTTTAATAATAATAATATTTTCCTTCCCGCCTCTTCCTCTCTTTTCCTTTCCTCCGTCCCGTCCCTCTTCTTCTCTCCGCCTTCTTTCTCTCTTGTCGCCGTCCCGCCCTTAAGCCTTGAACCCCTTCTCTTAACTCTTTGCTTGTCCTTTGTTTCTTCCCGCCTAAGGTTGTCTGCGCAGCTCCACGCGCCAGACTCCTTACAAGGAAGCCTGCGCGAAGACCTGTTGTTCCTGCGACACGCGAGGCAAACTGTTCTCGCAGAGCGCTAAGAACGGTAGTTCTTCCCGCGACGCGCTAAGAATTGTAGTTCTTCTCGCAGCACGCTAAGAATGGTAATTCTTCCCGCGGCGCGCTAAGGATAATAGTTCTTCCCGCGGCGCGCTAAGGTTTGTTCTGTCAGCCCTTCGCCCTCACGCGTGCGCTCGAGCCTTCTCGCGCTAAACCCTTTGAGTTTTCTTCTGTTTAATCTAGCCGTTTGCTTTTGTGTTGTCTTATCTTCTGTGCTGTTGACCTAACCTGTCTTATGTCTGAAAAGCCACTTTTGGCGCAGCATGCGCACCAACCCCATTGGTTGACAGAAAAAGTGACTGACATTATCTTTGGAGATCTGCTTTTCCATGCTTGACCAGTACCTTTATCTGACCCGCCCATGCTTTTACTGTTACCTGTCAGCTTTTCCTTGTCCCCTGCAGCTGCCATATCTTTTGATATCTTTTGCTTTTGGAATCTTTTGCTTTTTGAGATCTTTTCCCCTTTTCTAGGGATTGTGTTCCCTAGGGTTTCTCTATAAATAATAATCTTATTTTTCCTAACACATCACACACAAACACTTAATTTAACCTCCTCCTTGCTCTCTCTGCCGCCTCCCTCTCTGCCTCCGTCTTCCTCCCTGTTCTGCCCTGCTTTTCCGGTAATATATATAAATTATATATAATAATTTACTTATTAATTATGCTAACTTATAATCAAGACTTAAATCAAATCATTAAAACAATAATCTTATTTATAGGTTAACTTGTGCTTGTTTAAAGTTGGTTCTTGCTTTATCTTACACCGCATCGTTTGTCAAGTGAGTAATCTCGTACCTAATCCCTTTTTATTTTTAATGTTTTGGGATGTTCATGTGTTCATACAAACTTAGAGTCTTAAACTGTTTATGAACTTTAGTCGCGCAGTATCCCATGTGTTGAGGACGTAGACTTGGCTGTTTATTTGTATGTGTGGATCATTAACCGTCTTGTCGGTCTATTCCGCAGTTCTCATGGTACCATTAGATGAACACGGGAGAACAATCGTTTATGATTTTCTCTTTTGTTTACACTTGCACAGTCTTTCTTGTTTGTGAGCTCAATTGTGAGCACTGGCAGTCTATGAATCTTAGAGTTGGTCCCGATCAGATTACACCCTTGTTGAAAACCAGACATACACATGTTGCGCGCAGATTTATTGTTATCTATGTATTGTATTAAACTTGATTTCTCACCAACACGCAAGTGTTTGACGTTTTATTTTAACACATGTTCAGGTTTGCAGTAGCTGTTTTGGAGCTTGTGAACACGTAGGAAGTTTTCTTTATTTTGGACCTAGATTAAAATGTATCAAAACAAGTTATTGTTATTCGAATATTTTGCCTTATAATATATCGAATTATGTTGATTTATGTTATCTTCTGTCTACTTTGCGTGTGCGCGAATGAATGTATTTATTAAATATTGACACCCAATAGTGTCACGAGTAATGAAACAATATGTGGCGCCCCGATGTATAATCCGCCTTTGGTCGGGGTGTTACATCATGAGGTTCCACCACCGTACAATCACAATTACACTTTTAACCCTAGTGTTCAGAAATCTGTTGATTTTGAGGTTGCTCAGACTGTGCCAATTAAAGTAACTGTTAAAGAACCAAATGTTAGTAGAGGCGAAACAAGTTCGCCTGTTTCAAGTGTTGAAAATTCTGATCAAAGTCCAGTCTCGTCAGATTCGGATAAGTCATCCGAGTTTGTTAAGGCAAAAGAGGAGGTTGTGTTACCCAAGAGTGGAGAAAAAGATAAAATGAATAAAAAGAGTACTCCACTAAACCCGTACGTCCCACCATATGTGAGACGAACGGGCGGTAATATAGCCTCGACATCTAAAACACCGGTTGATAAAAAAGTTGAGCATAGGTGTTGTTTTAGATGTAATCAGTTAGGACATCTTGTTGCAAATTGCCCTCTGAGGCAGCGATTCAGAGGTGTAAGGCCTACTAAAGCTGAGAATAGACCTAATAGTAATTATCATGCTCCTAAAAATGAAAACCATTTAAAATTCAAAAATGTGACTAATTCAGGTTTTCATAGAAACAAATCTCAGTTTTACACTGCTAATAACCAAACCACAAGCTATAATTCTTTCAATTCACAACGGTTTGGAAGGCCTCACAATCAATCCTCAATGAGATATCCTTATGGGACTTATAGGAATTACCGAGATACTAACTTTGGAAAGCCAAAGTTTGGGATGTATAGATCCAAGACCAATTGGTCTTGGATCCCTAAATTCTAATCTTTTGCTTTATTGTGCAGGAACAGTTGAACAGGGCTGCCAACAATCTTTGGGTTGTAGATAGCGGCTGTTCCCGGCACATGACGGGTAACAAATACTTGTTACACGATTTGAAACCTGTTCAAGGAGGGAGAGTGAGCTTTGCCGGTGAAAGTGGTGGCAAGATTACTGGAATGGGAACGGTGTCAAACGGACAGATGACTTTGGAGAAGGTTAACTTTGTAGAAGAATTGAAGCACAATCTGCTGAGCGTGTCGCAGATCTGTGATAAGGAGTACACCGTTCACTTTACGAAGAATGAGGCGATTGTGTTGAAACCTGGTTTTCAGATACCAGACGAGTGGATTTTGATGAAGGCTCCACGTGAAAGAAATACATACATTATGGATATGAGATCAACTGAAATGGCCACGGCAGAATCATGCCTTATGACTAAAGCGAGTGAATCAGAGTCCGAATTGTGGCATAGGAGAATGGGGCACATTCATCTTCGGAAGATGAACCACATTGTCAGGAATGGACTTGTGCTGGGCGTTCCCTTGAAGAATTTCAATTTTGAAGATAAATGTATTGCGTGCAAGAAGGGAAAGCAGCACAAGAAATCCCATCTCACCAAGGAAGTCAATTCAATTACCAGTACTCTGGAGTTGCTTCATATGGATCTCTTCGGTCCCGTGAATGCAAAAAGTCTAGGAGGAACTTCTTATTGCTTGGTGATCACTGATGACTACTCACGATATTCGTGGGTGTATTTCCTGAAATCAAAAGACGAAACGGCTCAGATGGTGAAGAATTTGATTACCAAAGTTGAGAACGTTATGGATAAAAGGGTTAAGTTCATCAGGAGTGACAATGGAACGGAGTTCAAGAATTTTGAGATGGAAATCTTCTGCCTTCAGAGAGGGATTGAACACCAATACAGCGCTCCGTATACACCGCAACAGAATGGAGTGGCTGAAAGGAAGAATAGAACATTAATTGTTGGAGCCAGAACTATGCTGGCTGATTCGAAGCTTCCTGTGGTGTTTTGGGCTGAAGCTGTTGCTACAGCCTGTTATGTTCTGAATAGAGTCTTAACTGTTAAAAGACTTGGTAAAACGTGTTATGAGCTTATGCATGGGAGAAAGCCCAACTTGAGTGGTCTTGAACCATTCGGGTCCCCTTGTTCGATTTTGAAGACAAATTCTAAATTTGGTGAAGTAGCCGATGAAGGAATCTTAGTCGGTTATGTTGTTGGGACTCCCAACAGACGTGTCTTCAATACATCGACCAGCAAGGTTGAGGTGGTGTGTAACACCGATATCACAAGTTACCAACCGCCAAAACCAAGCAACGGACCTGCTGAGTTTTTCTACTATGTTAAACTTTTTAAGTCTTTTAACATACCGTATTTGGATATTGCTGAAGAAGAAGAGAGAGTTGCTACGAAGATGATCCTTGATGAGGAAGAAAATCGATTGCAAAGACAGCTGATCGATAAATGTCAACCTTCCTCATCAAATGCTGTCGATACCCCTGCTGCCTCGACTGAAGAAGAATTTTTCAATCCATTTCACTCTCAGCATGAAACAACCATTGACGAGCTCTCTTCTAACTTGGAAGACAATTTGCATGTCGGTTCTGTTCCGACCACGAGAATTCATAAAGATCACCCTTTGGAGAATGTGATTGGTGATGTGTCCTCCGGTGTACAAACAAGACGTAGCTTGAATGAGCACACCTGTGTTTACACAAGCATCAAGGAGACAGGGATAATCAACGAATGCTTGTACACCTACTTTATCAGCCAGATTGAGCCGGAGAATTATCAAATGGCTTTAAAGGACAGCTCGTGGGTCGAAGCCATGCAAGAAGAATTGGCTCAGTTCAAGAAAATGGAAGTATGGGATTTGGTTGAAAAACCGAAGAATGTGCATGCGATAGGCACAAAATGGGTGTTTAAGTGCAAGAGAGATGAGAAAGGGATTATCATAAGAAACAAGGCGAGACTAGTTGTGAAAGGATTTAATCAACAAGAGGGTATTGATTATAATGAAGTGTTCGCTCCTGTCGCAAGGTTGGAAGCCATTAGATTGTTTTTGGCGTTCGCTGCTTTTAAGAAGATGAAGGTATTTCAGTTGGATGTGAAGAGTGCGTTTCTGAATGGGAAAGTTGATGAGGTAGTGTATGTTGAGCAACCTCTGGGTTTTCCTGACCCAGACTTTCCTGATCACGTGTACAAGTTAAGCAAGGCATTGTATGGACTACATCAGGCACCTCGTGCCTGGTATTCAACTTTATCAGATTACTTGCTTGAAAATGGTTTTGAAAGAGGGAAAATTGATAGCACGTTGTTCGTTAAGAGAGAAGGAAGCGACTTCCTGCTGGTGCAAGTCTACGTGGATGACATTATCTTTGCTGCATCTAAAGTCTCCATGTGTCAGGAGTTTGAGGACGTCATGAAGAAAAGGTTTGAAATGAGTGCTATGGGTGAACTAACTTTCTTTTTAGGGTTGCAGGTTGATCAGAAGAAGGATGGGATGTTCATTCATCAGACCAAGTATGTCCATGATGTGCTCAAACGCTTCAAGATGGAGGACAGCACTCCATACGACACTCCTATCTGCGTCAATCACAAATTAAGGGCTGAGTCAGACGGTGATGCAGATGTGGACCCAACTCAGTATCGGGCTATTATAGGTTCTTTAATGTACTTAACTGCTTCTAGGCCTGATATAATGTTTGCTGTTTGTCTTTGTGCTCGTTTTCAGGCAAACCCAAAGGAATCTCACATGAAAGGTGTGAAGAGGATCTTGCGGTATCTCAAGGGCAAACCGAAGCTGGGGTTGTGGTACCCGAGAGGAGGAGACTTGGAGCTAGTCGCTTACACAGATTCTGATTATGGAGGGTGCAATCAGAGTCGGAAGTCAACAACTGGAGGATGTCAGTTTCTTGGTGGCAGATTGGTGTCGTGGCAATGCAAGAAGCAGACTTCAGTCGCAATTTCAACCTGTGAAGCAGAATACATGGCAGCATCCAACTGCTGCTCCCAGGTTCTTTGGATTCAACAACAGTTGCGCGACTATGGTCTGAATTTCTTACTTACACCTATTTGCATTGATAACACAGCTGCTATCTCAGTAACTAACAATCCCGTGAAGCATAGTAAAACTAAACATATTGACATACGTCATCATTTTATACGGGATTGTGCTGAGAAGAAACTGATTGTGCTTGAAAAGGTGGATACGCTTGATAATTTCGCTGATCTTTATACTAAAGCGTTTGACAAAACGAGATTTCAAAACCTTATTGAGTTGAATGGGATGATCAATCCCGAGTAACCATGTTTTTCAAGTTATATTAAAAAAAAAAAAAAAAATCACTATCGCTTAAAATATGTCGGTTACCTTAGTTTGAAGGACTTGTCTTCGGATATATTTTGGTCCTCATTTTCTACTTGTAGAATTTGAGGATAGCCATTAACCAGATGACTGAAAGTGACCGGGGCGGTTTATGATGAGTTTTCATTCTTTCGCTTAAAATTAGTCGATCATATTACTTAGTTAGAAGGACACATACTCGTATGTGGTCGGTCCAGCTGATCCATTGGATCTTCGGGATAGCCGTTTACCTGAAGACTTTGTTTTGATCGGGGCGATTAATGTTAAAATTTTTTTTTAAGGGAAATGAAATTATTTTTCAAGTCTACTACTTCGTAAGAAGTTCGTTAGCTATGTTTAACAGAAAATTGATCCAACCTTGGAAAATGATATATATACTGATTCTGTGTGCTTAACTAGTGAAGTTTTAAAAGGCTTTAGGACAGTCATTGTATGTCATGGTAACTTTTTATGGTGCGTAAAAGTAGATGTTATACAAACTAAAACTACTTGATTTTACGTGGAAACTCCTTACGAGTTTTGCATGTCTTCATATATATCTTTCCGAATGATAGGCAGAAAAGCGATTACCCAGTCATACACGAGCCCGTAAGTGTTCTGATTCCCGTGAAGATAGCGTTTCAAGAAACTGCAGTGATCCAGATTCGGGACTTGCAGTTGGTCACTACTCTGAAGTCTATGTAAATGTTTATTATAAAAAAAAAAAAAAAAAAAAAAAACTTATGAGTTATTGAAACATTTTAGAGTTCAACATATCAAGACTTCTTAATCATGGAGTAAGAGAGAGAACGGGAAGGAGATGAAGAGTAACTACAAACTTAATCAGACACTAAGGGTCGAAGTCAATCCGGGGTGACTTGGGGAAAGCCAAATACGCTTTAAGAATAGATAGGAGGCATCATAAATTCTGAGTTGTTGCCCACTTAAATTTTGAGCTTAATTGAACCTAACTCGTATCACAGAAACGAGGAAAACCATCTTAAGTTATTTACCTGCTTACAACCTGTCTCTATATGTCATAATACAGCTAAACACGGATCTATGTGACAGTCACGTAGTTAGTATGATTCCTGTTCGGATCTTTTCTAAAAACGTAGTAGTCCCTATCGAGACTGAAATTTGATCCCTTATACTTTAATTGTTAAAGTTTTCTTTTTATGTAGTTGTATGCTTTTATAACTGGTTACTTGGACTTGATCATGTTATTTAATTCTTAAAGGGAAGTTTTAAAAGTTAATTGCAAAATGTTCAAATTATAAGGGTTGATTTTGTAAATATAGGCGATGTTGTTAAACAGGCGAACTTGTGAATAACTTCGCCTAGGCGAAGTTAACCGTAACTTCGCCTGTATAACTTCGCCCCTATATAAGGATTTTCAAGAGTCAAACTGTTCAGTATTTGAAATTACAGCGAACTTATCCTCGTAAACCGCAGCGAACTCCACTCTTCGGGTACTTGATAAACCCGGGGTATGTGCCAGCTCGGGGGGGACGAGTTCAGAGACCCTCAACCACAACAGGCAGGAGCAACTCGAGATGTACCTACTGTGCCTGTTGTATCGGCTGAGGAGGATGTAGACCTTGATGCTGCATTTGGCGGCCAAGGATTCTTCGACATGGATCGTTTTGATCCACAAGAAGAAGTGCAGGTTTCTGCTGCACAGGTTCGGGAAGTGATTGTTACTAGAGCAGCTACGACGGTGGCTGACTCAGATCTTGACGATGTTATGGATGAGGCGAGGAGGATGTTGGTGACTAGAGAGAGGACGTTGGGGAAGAGGAAGAGGACAGTGGATGATAGTGAGTCAGAAGAAGAAGAGGAGGATATACACAAGTTGATCAGACGATCAAGACGTGAAAGAACAGGTGCTGGTATGGGAGCTGGAGAGACTTCACGAGTTATACGTTTTGCTCCATCCGCACTGTCAGGTATGTCGATTGTTCCTACTTCTGTACAGGTTACAAGCGCCGCAGATGTTCCTGTGGTGGCTACATCAGCTGTCGGCATCCCATCCATCACACTACAGACGACGACTCCGGAGATTGTGTCGTTACCACCTCCAACGCTTACTCCTTCAGAGGTGGTGGCACGGTTTGTAGAGTCGACGGTCGTCGCAACTGCAGGGTTGTCGGTCACGATACCACCTGCGGTTACGTCCACAACTGCTTCTGAAGTCCCGGTTACATTCAAGATCCCTCCTCAGTATACTCAAGACACATCTAACATGAGGTTTGATTTCGATGCAACCCTCTCAGACTCGGAGAGAATAGCTGCACTTGAACGAGTCGTGGCAGAGCAATCGAGGATAAACTTTATCCAGACCCAGGCTATTCAGCGCCTTGTAGCAGAGAATCAACTACAGTCGTCCCTCCTGGTTGAGCATGGGAAAATTATAGATGCTATGAAGGAGTTCTTGGCATCTCAGGGGGAGACAGGCTGTAGAGGCGACGAGTTAAGGACGAAGAAGCGTTTTGATAGAGACGATGATCCCAATGCACCGAAAGGTGCAGGTGGTGAGTTGACAAGAACTACTCAAGCTCTTGGGACTTCCACAGCTCAGGGGGAGTCTGCAGGTGCAGTTGGTGGTGATGAGGTGGTGATGGTTGATGATGATGATGATGTGATAGATGCGTTGAAAGAATTGAATGATGATATGCTAGAAGATGATGATATGTTTGATGATGATGTGCTGCCGATTGAGGATATTGAGAAGATTGGCGCACAAATTGTGATTGAAGATGAGATTAAAGAGGGTGAAATAATTGAAGAAAATGTTGAACACGAGATCCCAGATGTTGAAAAAGCCGATATTGGTACTGAGATGGAGAATGATGAGACAGAGTGGGAGGAGCAGCCTAGGTGGAAAGAAGGATATGCTCATTGGTTTATTAAGACTAAAAAGCCTGCTGTTCCAACCATGTTCAAGAAGAATTATAATATCAAAGGCTATGCTGAAGCGAAGAAAGGGATTATTTGCTGGATCTATGATGAGCAGTTGAAGCTCTTTGTGCTCAAACGGTATGACGGCGTTCAGTATTTTAAAAGAATGTTAAGGTCGTTGAATACACTGCCGGAATGTGAAGTGAAAGACTTAGCCAGATTGGGGTTAATCAATCGAAGTGAAGATAATATGGCTAGAGTCATTGAGAAAATTGTTTGGAGAGAGAGTATAAAAGAGAAGAAGTTTGAGCTGTTGAAGCCACAAAAGGGAAAACTTGTTGAGGACAAGGATAGAGGTCTAAGAACTGATGGAAAACCTTGGATGGTAATGAAGTATAAACCGATCCGGTGCCTGAAAGAAGTACCGATGAAGCTAATGCCCAAGGATGTGCTTAAAGACCTAAAGTGGTGGTACGTGGATTGTGAGACAGCAGAGGCGGTGATGGAAGACGAGGATGAACAAGAGCTCCTTAGAGTTTACGATCCGATGCATTTGGTAAACTTATCGCAAGCTGATCTGAAGGTGCTTAATGAGAAGAAAATCTTTTATATTCCTGCTTGGAAAGACGAAGCAAGGAAATATCAGCGAGTAGTCACGGTATGTGTTAGAGAAGAAGTGCATGCGTGAAAATACAGGATTACAAGACAAGAGCTTAAAGATCAAGATATGAAGCTACTGCCAAGGGGGAGTCTGTTGGTGCATAAATGTCAGTAGTTCATAGTCGAGTGTCTGTAATCGAGTCTGTAATGTTATTTAGGTTTTTGTTTAAGCGAAGTTGTTAACAAGTTCGCCTAGGCGAACTTGTTGAACAAGCGAAGTTATGGACAACTTCGCCTGAACATATCAGGCGAAGTTGTCGTGTATTTATATAGAGTTTACGGCTTGTTTTGTGTTAGTTAGTTGGTTAATCGGTTGATCGAGTTGATAGTTGTTAGCAGTTTTGGTTAACGAGTTTGTTCGGTAACGTGAGTCTGTAATAGTGATATCGTATCACGTGTTCGGTTATCAATATAACGTGTTCGTTTATCGTATCGTGTTTGTTTGGTTTGCTTTCTACGCTCGTAACGATCTACGCAGGGATTCCGCACCTGAGTAGACCGCGATATCTCGTGTGATCCGTCCAGGGAACCTACAACTGATCTCCTAGTTATTTTACATTTAGCCCAATCAGAGTCAACAAATGCAGTCAACTCAAATTCTTTACCTTTTTTAAACAAAACTCCCTTACCCGGAGAAAACTTCAAATACCTAAGCAATCTTAATGCAACTTTTAAATGCCCATCAGTTGGACTATGCATAAATTGACTCAAATATTGAACAGAGTAACTAATATCTGGTCTTGTTAAAGACAAATAGATCAATTTACCAATTAACTTTTGATAACCAGTAATATTTTCTAACAACTTTCCATCTTTTTCATTTTTAACCTCAACAACATAACTTTGTTCTATAGGAGTATTTACAGGTTTATAGCCTAAATACCCAAACTCATTTAGAAGTTCAAGACAGTATTTTCTTTGCGACAAACAAATGTTAGAGCCAGAATACAGGACTTCTATTCCTAGAAAGTATTTTAACTTTCCCAAATCTTTAATTTGAAAATTTGTTTTTAATACTTCTTTTACATTATAAATTTCTTCCTTACTATTTCCTGTTATAACAATGTCATGAACATACACAAGTAAAACAACAATAACATTGTCAATAGATTTGACAAACATAAAGTAATCACATATACTTTGCACAAAATTCATACTAATCAACACATTAGTTAATTTTTCATTCCACTTCCTAGGGGCTTGTTTTAAGCCATATAAAGATTTTACTAGTTTACACACCCTAGTTTCAGTTTCTGAAAAATAACCTTCAGGAGGTACCATATACACATCCTCAGTTATAGACCCATACAAGAAAGCATTATTTATGTCTAATTGATATAAAGGCCAACTTTTCTTAACAGCTAAAGAAATCACACACCTAACTGTTACCATTTTCACAACAGGAGAGAAGGTTTCTCCAAAAATCAATCCCTTCTCTTTGATTATACCCTTTTGCAACTAACCTTGCCTTAAACCTTTCAATTTCACCACTTGACTTATATTTAACTTTGTATACCCATTTGCATCCTATAGGTTTTCTATTAACAGGTAAATCACACATAACCCAAGTATTATTTCTATGTAAAGCTTCCATCTCAGAGTTCATTGCCTCAATCCATCTAGGGTCTTTGGCAGCCTCTTGATAAGATGTAGGCTCAACAGACTTATTCAAGACAGACATAAAACAAAAATTCTCAGTAGACAAATGAGAGTAATTGACAACTTTTTCTACTCCATATTTCACTTTCCCTTCTATAACAAAATCATCAAATTTCCTAGGCACAACAATATTTCTAGATGACCTTCTAACATGATCATGATTCCTAGTTCCCTCAGGTGAGTAAGTCTCATCATCTGAGGTCCTACTAGTGTCAACCCTAACATAATCTCTTCTACTAGTACTACCTAGCTGCTGATCACTTGGATCAACCCCGCTGGAAACATTAGGAGAAATACTTGTTTGCTGACCCCCAACAACCTCATGAGATCTTAGTTCTTCCTCATCATCATTAGGAGTATTAACAGACACCATTTTAGAAACTTTAATAAGTGATGAATCAAAACAGTCAAAAAAATTTAAATGATTTACACTATTATCAGCCTCAGGAGCTTCAATAGTGACAGAGGACCCAGTTTTAAATGGAAAAATTTCTTCATAAAATTTAACATCCCTTGAATAAATGACTTGTTTTTTATCTAAAGACCACAATTTGTATCCTTTTTTTACATTTGAATAACCAATTAGAACACATTTTTCAGCACGACTTGAAAATTTATCAGAATTATTTAGAACTGTACTAAAACACAAACAACCAAAGCTTCTTAAATGTGCTAGGGAGGGAGAAAAACCAAACATAAGCTCATATGGACTCTTTCCTAAAAGAACAGAAGATGGAATTCTATTTATCAAGTAAGTAGCAGTCAACACGCAATCAGACCAGAACCTAAGAGGTAGACTACCCTGGAATAACAGAGCTCTAGCCATATTCAAAAGATGTCTATGTTTTCGCTCCGCCACACCATTTTGTTGTGGTGTGTGAGCACAAGATGTTTGGTGAATTATTCCATTTTTTATACAAAAATTATTCATTTGATTGTTTACAAATTCAGTTCCATTATCACTTAGAAATATTTTTATACCTTTCCCAAACTGATTTTTTAACAACTCCCAAAATGACATGATATTCTCAAACACCTCACCTTTTCCTTTCAACATAAAACACCAAACAGCCCTAGAATAGTCATCTACAACAGTTAAGAAATATTTATAACCCTCTCGGCTAGTTATTCTATATGGACCCCATAAATCTAGATGAACTAATTCTCCAACATGCTTTGTTTTATGATCACTTAAAGGAAAAGGTTCTCTTGTTTGTTTAGCTTTGTGACAAACTTCACAAGGTAAAGAATTCACAAAATCAATTTCTAAACTACCTTTTAGAATAGCTAAAACTTGGTCAGAAGGATGTCCTAACCTACTATGCCACAAACTAGAACTATTTGTACTATTACAACAAAATTTGTTCGAACTTACTTTTTTACCAACAAAGTAAAGGCCATCACTTTGTCTACCAGTCACCAGGACTCTCTTTGAATTCAAATCCTGAATCACACAAGTATTTTCATTAAACAACACTGACAAATTATTCTCCTTAGCCATTTTATGAATAGACAAAAGGTTAACACAATACTCAGGAACAAAAAACACATCAGACAGAACAACACCATCAGCTAATTTAACATCTCCTATCTTGGTAACTTTAGCACTAGTACCATTCGGATGACCAACTTTTAAATCATATTCAGACACATCAACACAATTTATTAAATCTTTTTCAGATCTAACCATGTGTTGATTAGCACCTGAATCAACTATCCATCCATATTCAGATCCAAAATTGAAAATACTAGAACAATTAGCAAAGTTCATGAATGACACATTAGAACGATAGGACATATTACTGCTTTTACCTCCTATTCCAGAACATTGTGGATCATCTCCAGACTTATCTGACACTAAGCTAATCAGCTTTGCAATCTGCTCAGAAGTAAAAGGTAACACAGAAGAACTAGACATTGATGATTTATTAGGTGTGGTGTTATTAGATACACGTGTTTTATTACCCTGACTCACATTCATCTTTTTAAATCCTGGAGGATATCCAACTAATTCAAAACATCTATCAATAGTATGTCCCAACATATTACAATGAGTGCATTTCAAGTTTGGATTAGGACCCCTGACAAATTTTTTCTTATTATCAAAATTAGAGTTTGTCTTAGAGACAAAAGACATATTCTGTCCTTTAGAGATACCACTGCCACTTCTGTGAGATTCTTCTCTTGATATGATGGAAAAAGCAGTTTTCACGGTTGGCAATGGTTCTCTAGTTAACAGGTTAGTTCTAACAGGTTGATACACATCATCAAGTCCCATGAGGAATTGCATCAACTTAATCAAATGATTAAAGTCATTGAAATCCTTGGAGGCTTGACATGAACAAGAAGGCAATTGCACTATAGCATCAAGTTGTTTCCACATAGTATTTAACCTATGATAATATTCAGACACAGATGACCCACTTTGACTAAGTGAATTAATTTTTTGATATAGATTGAATACAACTGAACCATCCACTTTATCATAAGTTTCCTTTAAGTCTTCCCATACTTCAGAAGCAAGTTTGGAGAAGACCTGTCCTAAGTATAATTCTTCACTAATAGAATTTAACAACCAAGACAGAACCACTGAATTACATCTCTCCCATTGTCTAATCAAAACTTCATCTTCAGTTGGTTTAACATAAGTTCCATCAATAAAATCTCTCTAAGTTCTTTCAATACAAGAAGTTTTGATCAACTGGATATCTTTATCAGTTGATCAATTACAGAAAATACAAAATGAATTGAACTAGAAACATACAGAGTATTACTGAGAGAATATATGAAAAATGAAATCTCTAATAACTTGTGCTAACTGACTTAACAATCAGATCTTGAACCCTTGTTATATAGCAACCATTTTTCATATTAGCCCCTTGTCACATTTTCAACTTAAGTCCCTGCACTTCTGAACAAAAAACAAAAAACACTCAAAGTTTATTAACAAAAGAATAATAGCATATCCAGTTCACTAAGTTCACTAGTATGAATGAATACTTAGATATTTTTAACAAGTTTGGTCCGAATCTTCATTCATTATCTTATTCATCTTCAAAGTTTAGACTCAGTCTTCATCATCTTCGTAATCTTCATCACCGTCAATGGTAGATTCTTTTGGTGTTTTGTTTTCGATAACATATTAAAAAACACGTAGAAAACATAGGTTCGATTAATCGGTTCGGTTCGGTTTTTCGGTTGTTTTAAAATGGATAACCGAACCTAAACCCAAAAATCGATTTTTCGAAAAACTAAAAAGTTAACCATCGGTTCTGTTTCTTTATTCGATTATTCGGTTTCGGTTCGGTTAATTCGTTTTCTGCTCACCCTTAGCATATAGAAGTACTATAACCATGATACACCTACGTACGATTTTCAAATCAATAGGGTATTGATTAGCCATATTTAATCATCTAAAAGTATAAAATCTCAAACTATGCAATAAATAATTTTCAGTCATGAAACATGTGTACAAACTGCAAAACAGTCACACCAATTAAAACCTGTAGTTTACTATAAGTTCGGTTTCAAAGATTTTTTACTTTATAAAAAGAAAATCACAATATTATATTGTGTCTCTAATTAACAAAAGATTCTTTAAAAAGATTCTATACGCCCTATATAAGGTTACAAACATTTCATCTTAAAAACTCATATTCAAAAGTAGTGTTAGTTATATATTTATCATCGCCTCCTATTTTGACGCTTTAATATATCTTGTGGCGGTTTCTTCCTCCATCGCTGTAAGATATTGTTTCCATTACATGCCATTAATATTATGAATTCTTACGGTTTTGAAGAAACGTGGATCTACTCACTGGTAGTAGATCTACTTTCCTCGGGTTTTGATTGTACTATTTCACCGATGGTTCTTCTGGATCTGTGTTCCTCCACCTACAAAATGAACAACGCCGTTAACTTACGCGTCAGAAAGGGACAGAGGGGTCCTCTTTGGGGTAACCCTCAAGCGTGAGAATAAGTATATGGTGGAGAAGATAATAATATGAGAGTAAGGGAATCTCAAGAGTATTGCTTAATAGCTGAATACTGTATGATTGTGTGACTGTGTGTTTGTATGTAACTGACTGTGAGTGAATGTAATTCAATATGATTGAATGTGATATCACTGCCTGTAACTGTCAATGATTGAGTATGAATGTCCATCAAAGTGGAGTTGATGCTGTATTTATAGTGCTAGGGTTTCCACTGATTGGGCTCAGCCTCGTTGGCCTCCTCCAATCGCACTGCGCCACGTGTCCTCTGGGACACCTGGCGCTTTCTCGTTGGTTGTAATCACGTGGTAGCACATGTGTCATGCTGAGTTGTCGACCTTTCATTTGGCAGCTGTCAACATCAGCATATTCTTACTCCTTAAAAGATGCCTTCTGGAAGGTTGTCTGACGTGCACAATCAAGGTTGCCCTAATCCTGATTTGGATAAGGACGAGGTCGATTATGTGCATGTGTGATATGCGCCAATCCTGAGGATGCGCGAGGTCTTCTCTTCATTCTCACGCGCAGATATTTCATGCGCAGATGTGATATGCACGAGCATGTGATATGCGCCGCGCGCTGATGCGCCGCGCGCATATGTGATGCGCGAGCATATGTGTGCCTGGGCAGATGTGATATGCACGAGCATGTGATATGCGCCGCGCGCTGATGCGCCGCGCGCATATGTGATGCGCGAGCATATGTGTGCCTGGGCATATGATGCCTGAGCATGTTTTGTATGCGCCATGCGCATAGGTTTTGGCTTTGTGCCTTCATAATGTCTTTATCTTGTGGGTTGACCCGCCTTGCTCGGTGTTGAGGCGGGTACATACCTCTTCAGGTTTCATTGACAGTATTCAACCCGAGAAGACTAATGCCGTGGCCGGATACATTCGGTTCGATAACATTTCCAAAATGTTAACTTTTATTGAAGTTCTGGTTGCGGGTGCATTCGTTTCATGGTCGTCTACTAAACTTCCTACAATTATTGGCGAGTGTGTGTTCGCTTATTCGTCTTACGCCATGAGTCAACACGTCGTGTTTCTACTCGGAAATGTGATCGTTGTTCTCTGTTATCTGCTGTCCAGTAATAAACAAAATGATCCAATTACAACAGAGAGGCAGGTAAACAGGGAACAACTGCGCAATAATAATAATAATAATAATAATAATAATAATAATAATAGAATTGAAGAAAGTTGTAAAACTAGTGAAGCCGGTTCAAATATTGAACCGGTAAAGGAGCAGTTGCCGGTGAAGAAGGAAATGGAGGCGGAAACAATGATTAAACAGGCGACGAAGCAAATTGAGAGGTTTCAAAGGACACAGTCAGTGAAATTGAGGCGGGAGATATCGATGAAGCCTCGTGTGGAACTGAGGAGGTCAGTGAGTGAGAGGCGGGAGATATCAACGGCGTTTGAGACGGTGGAGAAGCTGAGCAATGAGGAGTTCCGGCTTGCGGTGGAGGCTTTTATTTCAAACCAGCAGAGAATTCTGAAGCAGCAGACCATGGTTGATCAACAATCATATTATCTTTAACTTTGAGTGTTAATTAGTTATGATTATTGTTGATACAAATTTTCATAATAAGTTAATAACTATTGTCTATTACTATATTATGTAGTAATAGTAGTAGTGATATGAAGCCATATTATTATTTGAAGGAATTGAAAGATTATATGTAGTTATATATCCCAATTTGTTTTGTTAAGTGATAGGTGTTATACTCGGTTTTAAACTTGTTAAAGCCGAACTGATCGAATTACATATTCGATTAATAGTTCGAATTCAAAATGAAGCAGATAAGGCGTCGGCATTGTTTCTCTTCCATGTTGACGGTCGCATCTTGTATGACATCACATCATACCACAAACATTAGAGGTCTTATAGTTGAGGCACTTTTATAGGGTTGAAGAATTAATGTAATTGAGTTTCACATATAATTGCAAGTTTGCACTATGATTGATTTAGAAGTGCATACGTGATGCTTTGTTTTGAGAGGAATACAAGAAAATTGGGCTTTGTATTCTGATAATTATACTTCTATGAATATTTTCAAATAAAAGATAACACTTGTGTCATGAATTATGCAATGCATATTACTGTATTAGATTCTGATTGAAAAAAAATATATATATATATTAGTGTATCTAGCTAGCATATTATGTACCAAAATCAAGCCCCTATCTATGTAGCATGCAGTGTTTGGTGCCCAAAAATGTATGGGGCTCACAGTCACACCATCATAACATATACACTCAAGAGTAGGAGATTAATGTGTGTGTTGTTTTAAAATCTAACATATAATATTTTAATCTAATAAAATATAGGCTTAAATCATATGTGATTTATGTTCTCTGTCTCGTGCCATATCTGTATTATATCGACTTGTTTTTATGTATTCTATTTTGATATTTTTTATGGATTAGGTGGTTTAACAAAAATAAAATGTGTATACTTTTTATATGGGTGATTATATTTTAAAGTGAAAACACTATAGAATAGTAACCAAAGTTTCAAGTTTGTTCTAATTAAGCCACTCATATTTTGTTTTGTTTCAATCAGGTCACTGATCAACTTTCAGTTTGTCTCGGTTAGGTCACTTAAATTTTAATTTGTGTTCTAAAACGAGATTGACGATTGCTATATTATCGTAAGTGATATATTTGCTGATAAAAAATGAAAAAATATTGGTTTTAAATATGAAGGTAAAAAAGATAGTATTAGAGCATATATTGAAAGTTGAGTGACCTAATTGAGCTAAAATTGAATGTTGAGTGATCTAATTGAGACATATTAAAAGTTGAGTGACCTATCTGAGACAAAATTCAAAGTTGAGTGACATAATTGAGACTAAATAAAATAAGAGTGACTTAACTGAAACAAACTTAAAACTTGGTTACTATTCAGTCTATTCTACGTACAGTGTGGTCCCTATTTTAAATGCTTTTAAGTAATTTGATACGTCAGATAGCAGAATTAGGGTTGCATATAAGCCACATTTCCAAGTGGCGGTCAGTGTAATCCAATTGGGCACAACCTTTCCAAGTTTGTAGGTTTTGACATGGATGACATGGACTACGACTTGGGAAAGTGGCTTATGTTTAACTTTAATCCGTTATCTGAGATATCAAATAATTACCTAAAAACAGTAAAATATAGCCACCTGCAAGTAAACACACTTTTTTTTGTTAATCACCAAAAAAATCTTCTACTTTATCCAAGCTAAAATGCATGTTCTTTCACCTTATCCATATTTTTATATCGAAATTAATGTTTTCTATCCCTCTATGTTCATTTTCTTAATTACTTTCTAATCTTTGAAGTTTTTCATAACTAAACTATAAAAATAAATGAAATAGTTGTTTAACTCAAAACAATGCAAGGCATGTTATTTATTATAGTGATATATCGTTCAATATGATGGATTGATCGACGTTATGCATGACCTAAATCAAATAGACTAGGGAGTAATAAAGTTGTGTCCAAACCTCTAAAACGATATATCTAAAACCATTTGTAATTTAGGTACATATATTTGGTCTCTACACACCAAATAAAAAGCTAACCTTATTATAGAAACCATCATCTATATATATTCACATTCCAAAAGGAAAAAGGTTGCTAAAGCTCTCATATTTTGAATTTCTAGTGCAAGAAAATTCACTTTGTTGACTATATATATCCTACGTTAGTGACTAATCATTGATGCTTGGATATTGTATAGTAGGTTTGCAATCATTCATTTAAAACTGTGTAGGTTTTTTTTACTATAGTCTATATACATGCTACCGAGTACGATGATGATGATGATGATACCGCATGCATACAATATATACTTAATAACCTAATTACCTAAGATACCGAGTACGATGATGATGATGATACCGCATGCATACAATATATACTTAATAACCTAATTACCTAAGATACCGTAGCATTTATGCTTTTATAAATGATTAATTAATTGAAAAAAAACCTATTTATGACTTGATCAATTATACAAATAATTTCTACTTATGTATAGCCAACGGACCACCCGTAATGCGGTAATGGGGTACATCAGGAGGTCCATAGCCGAAATATCTTCCTCATAAAGTTACAGTCGAAAAAAGAGGAAAGAAAAGGTTCATGAATAAAATCACCAAAAAATGTAAGAGCTAGCACACACTTAATTAAAAAAAGGGGGGGGGGGCATTAATTAAGTTTGTGGATGTGTAATTATTGGCGAAACTTAAACCAAAACGGTCGGGAGGTGGGCTAGCTCAAATACTTATATAATCATAAAAATATCTTTATCTATATTTCTCGTGATCTATCACAATTCTTTTAAGAAATTGGGCAATCATATTGAAAAACCATTATCATCTCAATTCGATCTCTTCCAAAGAAAAATAAAATAGGAAGTCCTCACGAGTCACGATCGCAGGAAAGTATATATAATCAAATAGACCGCGTGGTCTAAAAAATATATATATAAAAGTGGGCCAGATATTTTATAGAGGTATAAATTAATGTCTAAAATTGAGAATCGTGAAAAGATGACATAATCACAATTTTTTCATGTTTTTTCATTATTATAGATTTGTGACTCAATAAATAAATAAATATAGAAAGAATTATAGATATTTTGTCATTTATTTTCAAAATTGAATTTATTTGTATTTAATGGTTTTAAATTTACACCATTTATTCTTTGATATTAATTCAGTTAGTTTTTCTCATTATATGTCTTGCATTACATGAGGACAAATGGATAATTTTACCTATCTAACTAAAAATATTTAAATCAATTACACAAAAAACATATTGTAAGAAAACTTAAATTACCCCCCCCCCCTCCCCCCGTTTTCGTAGGAAGAATTAGACTCCCCAATTACTTTCAACAGCTTAACAATAAGTTATTATACCCTTGTTTTTCGATCCTTTGATTCCGACAACCAATTACAATGAAGTATTTCAGTTCCCGCCAACCACATCTTCCGACAATCCGTACTTTCACCGTGTAATTAACCACCTGTGAAACCACTACGAATGTCATTAACGTTGTAATTGGTTTTGAAATGGACCTCCATCTACATTGTTAAATTAATTATATTTGTGAATTTGTTATTATTAAATCATCCGTTAATAATTTACATTTACCTTTTCTGAAATATTGAAGTAAAGGTCTTTGAAACTTGAGACTAAAGATATCCTTACTAATAGTTAATTCATTTTCATTTTTTTTATTTAAGACTAGTGGCGTAGCTAGAAATTTTTTCTTACATGTTCGGGAAATTTCGAGGGACGGACGACCGATTGTTTATCACTAGTTTTGGACCCGTTCCACTTGTTAGACTATTGAAGATCAAGCATTTCCAACAGTTGTGAATACGATTTGTTAATAACTAGCAGTTATGGAGATTTTGGCAGTATTAACTGGCCATGGATGTGACAATATGCGTTTGATATTGGTTGATAGTAAATGTTACCAAACCAATGTATAATCCCCTCATGGGCATAAATGTTTTGCTATAAGTATTGGAGCATATAATTATGCCAAATAAATGTGTACTGGATTTAATAGGTGAACCATTTAATACTCTCTAACTGGCATAACTAGATCCATACATTCTTTCCTCTCCCTCTCTATCTATATATACATATTAACCATATTATAAAATAATATATATGTATGTCACATACATGTGTTTATTGAAAGAAGGCAATTTTTGCCATAGGAGATGCAAAGTATTTTGTGTGATTAAACCATGTCATTACCAGCAAAGGTTTAAACATCTACTCAAATTCAACATGTTTGCATATGTTTCATTGTTTTACTATGAATCTTGTCTTGTGGGTCATTGAAAATGGTGTCAGAACATGAAGCTTACAACTTGTTTTTGCAGAAAACGGTTATGTCAGTGGATCTACATTGTAAAAAGTGCAGGAAGAAAGTAATGACGTTGATATCGTCCATCGAAGGTATAGACTCGATAGTTCTTGATGTTTCAAAATCCACAGCAACCGTAACTGGTGAAGCTGATCCCGTGTCGATTATTAGAAAAGTGAGAAAGACTAGAAAATCTGCACACATTGTAAGCGTTGGACCGGCTAAAGAAGAAAAGAAAGATGACAAAAAAGACGTCAAGAAAGACGTGAAGAAAAACGAGAAGAAAGATAGTGAAGCACACAGTGTTGTTGTTCCTTCGACCCCAAGAACATGCCATAGATGCGACGTTTGGTATGTTGTTAATCAGGATTACCTTCATCCTTGTAACATTTTGTGAGTTCCTCGGGTCGATCCATCTTCATTAATATTCGTATTGATTTTGATGTTCATAATCTTATAAGAATACTGTCACTTTATCGAGAATCAGATTTGCACCCATTATAAGTTTGTTTTCAAACATTATTTCACCATTTTTTCTGTTCAATATCTTAATATCGTTCGAAAGAGGCTCCAACTTAATAAATACATTACATTGATACCATTGAGCTATAATAAATTATGAGGTTTTTTTTTAAGAAAAAGGATTGTAACATGAGACGAAAGTTGTGTGGTTTTAATTGATTGTACTTGTAAAAAAGAAAATCATTGACTGGCTAAGCTGGTAAGACGTACTTCTATATAAAAGTATACGTAAATATTTAAACGTCAAATTGTTGTGTTTTAAAAAGTGTAATTAGATGTCGCGTTTGGTAATATGTTAAATTTTCACGCTTTTAATCCTAACTTATCTCCTTTTAAGACCATTTCCAATCTATAGATTTGTGGAGTCAAAGGCTTTAACGTGGAAAACCTAGAACTTGAAGACCAAAGACCGTATATTGTGACATTGGTCCTTGTGGGGTGTTTGGTTTGGTCCCTGTATAAGACGTGCTTGTGAGGGAAAGGTTGGGTAAATTCTACTCATATATAGGTTTGTTAAGCAAATTAATTTACTTTATAAACAGATTCATTTATTTCACAAGAAATAGAAACTAATATATTAAAATCTGAATATAAATATATACTTGTTAAAAAATATATTTTATAGTATGTAAAATTGTGGGGGCTTATCTATCCTTTCATTTAATTTCATTAAGTATACAGAGTTTTCTAAACGTTTATACATTTTTACAATTTTTGTTTTTATCACAAACTCATTATCTGTGTTAGCCTTTTCTTTTAATTTTGTAAATGGTCATCAACTCTTACAAGTTACAACTAAAAGACCAAACATATATTGATCAATAATATTTTCCATCTTTTTCGTTTATTCTTTTGATCACTATTATTTTTATAAAATTTTATTAGTTTATTAATCAACTTTTCATTTACTCAAAAGAATAACAAAGGAGATTATTACAAGGATACTCTTTATACCACACAGATTACATGTTTCCTCCCTACTTCTCTAAAATTACATGATTATTAGTTTTCTAGTTAAGTGATGTAGAAAATGTTTTTTTAACCCTTACTAATAAATTTTTTTACATAAAACAATAAAAGAAATCAAGTGGAACCTATCTAACACAAAAGAATAAATATATTAAACTTAGTTTATAATAAAAGCAAGATCTATTAACCTTAAATCTAGCATAAGATACACTTAGCTGGCTTTGCTTTTGGGCTTGGTCTCAGCAGCTTCCTTCGGCTTTGCTACAAGCTTAGCGTTAGAAGCTGGCTTAGGCTTGGTGGCTGGGATGAGCTTAGCATCTGGTTTCTTATTAGCCTGTGGCAGCAACTTATATGACGCCTTGACCTTAATAAGCTTACCTTTTACGACAAGTCTCTTTAACTGAATCAACAAAATTTTCTTAAAATTCGTAGGAAGATTCTCTTGCTTCTTCGCAATAAACTTTGCGATCGCATACTGACTTGAACCGGTTTTATCCTTCAACGATGAAATGGCATCTTGAATCATCTAATTCACAATAATTTCTTATGTTAATCTCATAACATGTAATAACCAATAACTGTAATTTTAAGTTGAATTGGGTAACGTGACGTAAAAACCCGTTACATAGAATGTAATTTGTTTTTTTTTTGCGTCAGTTAGGAATTTCTAACCAGGGAGGTTTTTTATTTTTTACAAAGTTGGCTATTCAAAAAAAAAGCCATACGTCGAAGTAAGGAGGATGCGACGAGGGAATCGTGGATTTGCGCTTTGTTGATGTGTTCTTGCCTTTGTTGGATTTTGGTTTAGCTGCAACCGTTGTAGGGACGGGTACCTCCGCCACCACAACTGGATCTTTCGTCGCCATCAAACTAAGATTGTGGGTAGAGGGGTCCGATAAGTTAATGAATGTAGATAGATTGCTACAATGGAAATTTGATTGATGGCGGTAATCGAAACTAGTTTGTGATTCTTATGAATTTGCGGTGATTTTGGAAGTAACTCCTGATGTTGTGATTTGGTTTTGTTAGTTTTTGACCGTTAAAGGCTAGTTTTCTAAAAAAAATGTTATTTTTATATTAATAAAAATCATTTCTAATATATATCATCTCTATATATTTCACATTCATCTTAATCATTCTTTCTCAAATTTCAACCAAACTAAATAAATTGTCTCCATCATCTAGTTCAAAAGCTATGCACACTATTTTGCATAACTTTCACTTAATTTTTATCTACAATTGCTCAACCTACTTCACTTGAATTTTCAATATATCTAAGTTCAAGATTTATGTAAAAAGAGATAGGTTAGATGCTTTTATTTTATCTTGTAATCTTTTCTAATTTCTTTTTTTGAACGGCCAACTAAGTAACGTCGGGTACTCCGTACGCGGCCCCCACTGGCTAAAGGTAGCCTGAGCCGGCCACTAGTCCGGACGGACGGAGCCCCTAGCGATCCACCTATTGAGGGATTCACCGGATAAAACCCGACCCCCACGCCCGCCAAACGGCATGACAGCAAGGAGCCAGATCAGGACTCGAACCCTGGCAAGGCAGGGTCATCCCTCATATCTCCCGTATAAATTGGTGGTAGTGAGGTTTGAACCTCATACCTCTCACTAGTAAAGTGAGGGCCGAGCCACAACCAATTTATTTATATATTGATTAATTTACAAGTTTTAATAGTTTATATATATTATTTTTCTCTTATATTAATTCTAAGTGATGGAAAAAGTCAATATACGGATGTGTTGAAGAGAGTTCAAGAAAAAGAGATTGAAAAGATGTATTCCTTTTTCGTAAGGGTGGTGGGTGTTGAAGTGGGATGGTGGTTTAGTGCGAGGATGAATTAACATCTTTATGTTGAACCAGAGAAGCAGCAAAGAAAGTAACTAAGAAGCAAGAGGTGAGGGGTCATGTTAGAGAGTACATAGCAGAGAATATAGTTTGGTAGGCCATGTACCTTGTTGACATTCAAAAACTACCTAAAAATTTATCTATTATTGCGGTTTTATTATAATATAGTAAGAGTAATTTAAATAGTTTACATAGCTTAAAAAGTTCTTAAATCTCATAGTATTTTGGGCCAAAACAGCCCAACAGAACAAATAATAAAAACTGGGCCAACACTATGAAATAAGTTCATAAAAATTTTACTTAATTACAAAACAATAACAGGATATTGGTTTCTCTAATAAAGAAATTAGTAATGAATTATCTTGTATTTCCATTTACAGAACCAAATACAGAGAGAATAAATAGCCAGACGAAATTTATAATTATAATCACTTGCAATGGTTAAAAGATGATTATAACTATCAAGAGCTTATTAATATTTACAATTTCTAATACTTACATTCAACTGAAGCACGGTGATCAGCCACCAAAGTACTCGGTTTGGATGAATGATTTCTATGCACAAATGTACCTTCTTGTAATACATAAGCCGCATATCTCAGTTATGCATTAGCTTTATTTGTTTAAACTATATAACATTTCTTTTTATGTCTCAGTTTTAATGTAACATAAGGTCATCAGATGGTACCGATGTGGAACACTGCCCGACATTATGTATTATTCCAGTTGACTCCAATCTTGAAATGCAACCTTTTGTTTTGCCACTTGAAATAACCTGAAATCAAGACCATGCCATATGAAGTTTGCAAACATAATTAGATTTATAAATTTTTGTTAAATAATATATTTTTTTGTGTGTGTTTACCTTCATAACATGAGGGTCTTTCCAAGGTCCTTTATCCGATCGCATGCAGCCTCCTTTTTCCGCACAATTGCAATAACCACCTAGAAATTCTGGTAATTCACTGTCACATTAAAAAGACTTATCAAGTTTAATGCAATAATGCATATATTAATTTATAACCACCCAAATATATAATTAACTTACAAAGGTTTACCTAGCATCAATTACTTCAAGCAATGTGCTTTTATATTTGGTTCCCAGAACCTGAGGATGTAAAGTATTAAAGAAAAAGAATCATGGTTAACACGAGCTTAATATTATGCACACAACATGTTGTCAACTTACATGAATCTTGGATTTTGCTTTGGGTTCGAGAAACGACTGAACCATGTTCCAGAGCATCTTAAACCCCTGACCGGCATTTATGATGAACATCTGGCATAGTGTCTGCAGAGTGCAGGTATAAACATTAAACAACACACTTTATGTTAAAAAAAATTATAAAATAAAAATAAAAATTGAGTTTTTATATATGTAAGCAATATACATCAGGATAATTGTTGTTGATCTGTTGCAGCCTCCTAATGAGTTCAATCACCGGTTTTGTTAAGTTCCATATACCCTAAAAATATAAACATATCACCGAGTTACAAAAACAGTTTTAGCTCCAAAAATATTAAGTCATGTCATACCATGCCTTGAACATCTATAATTGTTATATTTGAATCAACACGTCTTCCGGTTGCAATTGAGCAGGCTGGAAAACGAATGGATAACGTTCTCTCATACTCCTGCACATAGTATTTCACATACCGCTCAATACTCGTTACTCTCAGAAGCTTCTTTGGGTCCACTTGTCCTAATATCTCAATGTAAACGGGCCTTCCTTGTTTGTCGATACCATGAAAACCTTGAGGAACATATTGTAGAACATCACTCAACTCATCGAATTTGTAATCCTGCCAAAAAAGAAAGTTTTTTTCACGATACAAGTATTAAGGAATTCAAGATTCGACTAAATTTATTTCTGTTTTACCTCTAAAATGGTGTCGGCTCCAAAGTCTTTTCTCCACTTAAGCATGTTAATCCACATGTTCTTGGTGTCTTCGAGATTAAACTTCATGGCTTTCAAGTATCTGCAAGGTTGTGATTTGATAAGTTTCAATTCGGCAACGAAGAATGGCATTCTATTGTACTCCCTCCGTCCCATTATAAGTGTCTGTATTTTCTTTTTTATTTGTTTTATTACAAGTGTCCACTTTCAAAATTTATTAGCCAATTTCCAAGTTTACCCTTAAACACACACAACTAACATTAATAAACAATATTGATGGACCCACTTTTCAAGGGCATTATTGTCATTTGGTAAGAAAAAAAAGTAATGATTCAATCCATCTTAAACTTTGTGTTTTTCAAACCTGGACACTTATAAGGGGACGGAGGGAGCAATAATTTGGTCAAGATAATAATGCTTATTACTTTAAGATCATATGATAGTCATCTAGTATTGGAGGTAGCAAGTTGTCAGCAATTAGTGTTTGTCGAAGAAGATTAACCGCTTCAGCCTCCTCAAGATCTTGAGCTTCACCTAATGTAGAAGAATCTTGATAAATGGTTTTCTTTCTCATTTTGGAAGTGTATTCTACGTTCTTTTTACAAGTTCCATGTGTGCGTTCTTCATATGAGACGCCGAGATCTGTATTCCATATATAGGTGAAAACGAGTAAGGTTTATATATCATAAGAGTTTTCATTCTCAATATAATTGTATATAACTGTTGAAGAACATCTTAAAAATGTTCTTATTATATTAGATGTAAATGCCAAAAAATGGACAATTTTATGTTTGCTTATTATCAAATTTTATTTTGTGGACCTTACTACCCTCAACATAATAAAACTTGTTTCTGTATATGTTTTGGTTTTATATTTTGTTGGTTCTCATTTCTTCACATATTAATAAACCGGATAAGCTCTTTGGCAACAAACCTTTGAGTTAACGACTTACGGGCACAAATTATTAACACTATAAAGTGATGTGGGCTCAAGTGTCGAAGATTAGGCTATGATGTTTCTGGAGGCCCAAGATCGCGTTTCCAGAGGTGTTGCACGAAAATGGGCATAACTTGGGCTACGGGTCTCCGTTTCAAGCATGCTACCAATCAAAACGAGCGTTGGAACGTGGGCCACGTTGTGGTAACCAGCCAAAGGCGGGTTATCCCGTTTATTTTTCCGAAATAAGCCTTCTAAATAGACTTTTGGGCCACTTTTATGTTTTTTGTCTAGTTTTTGGGTTTTCTTTTGGCTGTTGTTTGGCCTGTGGTTATTTTTGTTGGCCCAAGCCCATTTTGGATGCTTTATTAATATGTTGAGTTACCTTGCGACCGATCATTGATAAGATTTTAATAAAAACGAACTGGTTTTTCAAATTCCTGCCTTTTGGGGTCGAATTTGGGGTTTGGGGAAGGATCATCACGGGTATTCAAAGAATCACCGTGACTAGCCTTCGTTTACTATTAGTACGCTGCATCATACAGTCACATAACTAGAGGGGAATGACACTGCTAGCTGCAAATGCTACACATTTATCTTAGATTCACTTAACATAAGGCCATCATGTACCACTTATATTTATTTACTTACAAGTTACATCACATAAGCAAGTATAGGCAACTTTCAAGGTTAAGTGCCAATCTTAACATGCTATTTCTAAAATAAAAAAAAAACTATTTCCACATAAATCAATTGAATTATACAATCCAATTCCGTAACCATGAGCACAAAAGATAAAATACACAGATGAGCTTACCAGACACCGAACTACGTTGAATCGCTCCAAACATGGTATAATTTGGTCTGTTAAAATTCAATCTTAATTAAAACTAAATGAAGTTTAAGAATCAAGAACATATTAGTATTGGAAACAAAGAGTTACCAATAGTGATTGATTGAATGCAGAGAAAGAGAGGGTTGTAGACGGCACGTCGGAAGGCGGGATTAAGAGTTCTGGTTTTGTATGGTATGGTATGGTATGATGCGAGTTCAAGGTGTTTTGTTTAGCAACGTACGTCTTTATTTTACTTGTCGTGGGAGAAATGAGAATATGCGCATTTGCAAGAATAACATCTTTTCAATACTCAACTCATGTGCAAAATTATATTATATTATATACTACCCCTTCAACTCTCTACCTATTTACAAAAATGGCGAGTTTTATAAATATTTGAGGCTCCAAATTGAGAATCTGTTATTGTCCATTAAATACTTTTTTATTTGCAATTTTGTCATGGCATCACAAGAAAAAATATATTAAGTTTTTAAATGATTTATTGTGGATAAAATCAATAAGTTTCCTCGAAAGTTATAGGCTCTTCAAAGAGGACTTGTTGCTATTGATCTAATGATTGATTCTGATATAAAGTGTTCACCAAATTAATTACCGATAATACAGCAGGATACAATTCTACTATTCTAGATCAATAAGGTCAACATATAATGTGTTTATGTAGCTATTAGTAAAAAAAATTCCGTGTCTATAGTAATTACTACTTTTTAGAAAATGTGCGCAACATAATTTGTATTATTGTGGTAATCGAAACGACGGATTCCCCAGCTACTTTAAAATACCCCATTCCTTATACAGGAGCAACTTTGGCTAAATTTTTATGTGCCAGGAACGACACTTTCCTTAAAAAATTATAATTTGAATATCTTTTTTTATATAATCGATATACGATAAGATAAATTTAATAATACTTCCATACATTTCTTGTTATTCAAAGCAAGCTCAAGTTGATACAATGATACTATGCATCCGTTTTGCAAGGACGTTTTTTTAAAAGAACTGTTAAATCATTATTATAATTGTTCGAATCGTAAGATGGATTTAAAAATTCTATTTCAGTTATCATCATCTTAAAGTTATGCGGAAAAACTAATTAATCAATAAGGATAATCATTTAAATCATTATTATAAACTTTAAATCCTCAGATGGTTCAAAAGACGGTTTAATTTACAAAAGCTACGTCAAAAGACTAAATTGAGAAGGATAATCACTTAAATCATTATTATTAATCGGTTACACATATATTAGGATATAAATCTCTATATATATTTATGAGATAATATTGTATCAGTAACCTAATTAGAAGATTGCCATATGTAATTATATATAGATGATTATAATGAATGACAAGGGAAGGGATTACATTCCATCAATTATAAACTTTAGATTCTCAGATGGTTTAATTTACAAAAGCTACGTCAAAAGACATATTGAGTAGAATCAATAATATAATAGAATAGTACGAAATTTGCAAAAGCTAGTATCGTAAACATGAAGAAATAACTTGCATAACTTGGTGGTGTGAAATACATAATGGTTGACTATAAAACTATTTTGTCTAGGAAAATATAGAAAACGTAAATACACATCGTTGACATTTTGAATATGCAAAAACATATTTAAAGAAATTATTATGTGTTTGGGGAAAAAGGTTGGGTTTAAGATAGGGCCGGTCTTTAGAATGAGTCATACTCCAAGCCATGTACTATGTGGTCCATATGGAGTTGGTTTTGGTTTTAAACCGACTGTTGGTTGGGTTTGGACCGTATGTGGATAACTGGTTTTGGTCTTATCGTTCTGGTTCACACAAAAAAGGATGACGTTTTATATCGGTCCCTTGGGTGGGTAAGACTAGGGTTGTTTACAAATCGAGTAGAACCGAACGCAACTTTGTTCATACATGGTTTGGTTTGAAAGTGAGCAGAACCGAACGGATTGAATTTAAAGAAATGAATGATATTTTTATGCTTGAACTTAGTTTGGTTTGAAACGAGTGGTTTGGTTTGGCTTGATTTCGTACAAGTTTTTCAATTTTAAATTTCTAAAACTCCAAGTATCGTTAATACAAGACTTTCAACTCTAAATTGTCTAAACTTCAAACTCTAAACGTCTAAAACTCAAAGTTAACAAGAAAACATATATATATATAAAATAAGCGTTGATTTTAATTTAAACTTTAAATTTTAGAAACTTTGAAAAATAGTATATTTTTATACATATACATAAAAAAATATATAAAACAGATAAATAATAAAAAAATCCGAGCAAAACGAACCAAACCGAGCGAGGCTTTCCTCATGCTGGGCTTGCTTTCAAACTGAACTGAGCCGAAATCAAACGAGCATTTTTCAAGAAATTTTCAAGTGAGCGGTAGGCAACGAGCAGTTTGGATAGTCCTAGGTAAAACCGTAAGACGACTTGAAAATATTACTTCTAATATATAAATAACTCCCAGTTTTTTACTATAAATCGGTATCTATGTGATTGTATGGGGAAATAAATTGATAACCAAAGTTTATTCCTTTCAAAATCATATCCGAATGGACATATATGCTGTTTTGTAGTGATGAACTATCATCACTTGAAACTCGATCTCAAGTTTGTTAAAAAGTGAATTTCAAAAGCCAAATATTCAGGTTCGATCATGAGCGCATAATAAAATCATAAGAGATAAATAGATATAGATATATTCGTATATAAATTGGATTAAAAATGAATGACTTAAAAAAGACATAAGAAGCCCTATAATAAGGATTTAATTTCATAAGTTTGACAAATTTTGAAAATTAAAATTTGACTCATAAATATTGAAATTAAAACTATATATAAAGACGTAAATCTTTAAATACCATTAAAACAATACAATTGTACACATGGTCTTCTTCTAGGCTGTTCACGTGTGCAATCCAGTCAACAACTTTCCAATTCACATATTCTCTATTAGACTGTCACATGTCATGTTAACCAAACACCAAAAAAACTTATTTAAACCTTAAGATTTTTCCACCCAAATCATTTTAATCTCTCTCTCTCTCTCTCGGCTTACTAATTCCACCATCCACCATCTTCTATATTCCGGTAATGTAGATCGGGATTAATCGTTTTTTGGCAAGGTAATATCTTTTTCCGGTAAAGTTTTCCGATATGGTTTTATATTTATTTTAATTGTTATATGATTTTGTAATAATCTCTTTAGGTTATATACCAAAATCCAAGATTGAATTGATATTTTGAAGTTATTACGGTTTTCCGGTAAAGTTTCCGGTAAGATTTTTGTCACAAATTCAACTATATATGTTTTTGTCACAAATTTTAGATTTCAACTGCGCTTCTAACGTGTTAATGTTTAATTCCATTATTTTAATTTGTCTATCAGCATCATATTTATAAGCCTTTGAATCTCATTTCAGTTTATGATCCCATATCAATATATATATATATACTAGTTTGAGGCCCGTGTATTACACGGGTACTTGTTGAAAAATATAAATTTTGATCATTAAGTGAAATACAGTCAACCAAAATGATCATATATTGTTAATACAATTACAATTAAATTAAAATTACAGAAATTCCATAACTAAGATTACATAAATATGTTTCAAATAGGTAAAAACTTCCTTTTACATTACATTTGTGGTTATATTAGCAGGTATACATTGTTTATCAAAAGTAAAAAACTTTAGTTCAGGTCTACTTGTAACTCTTAATAAAGTAACATATAGGCCTACTTATAAATCTTGATATAGTCATATATAGTTGTCCGTGTGACAAAAAAAGGTTCTCTAAGTACATACCAACTCTAGATATATGATAATATATATCTATGATACTAATAAAAAAATATTTATACACATAAAATATCATAGCTTTTAATCAATTATGGTGTGTTCGGGATTGCTTATTTAAGTGAAAAAGGACTTTTTGCTAAAAGAACTTATAAACTTATGAATTTTTTAAAAGGAATTTTCAAAAGTAAGTTTGGATTAACTTGTGTGTTGATGGAAACCAAAATTACTAAAAAAGGACATTCTTTTTTAAAAGGAGTGTAATCGGTTTTGAGAGTTAGAGGGGTGTAATAGGTAATTCAAACTCATTAAGTTAATAAGTTACACATTCCTAACTTTTCAAAACCCCTTAATTTTGTATTGTCCAAAAGTTAAAATCCATAAGGCCTTATGGTTTGTCAAACACCTTATACCCCTTTTTAATTTTTTAAAAATTTATAAGTTGATGAAAATTTATAAGGAATCCAAACACCCCCTTAATATGATGTCATTTAAGAACATTTGCTCATGTTTATAAAAAAACATGATTATCTCAAAAATAAAATACCTGAACTTTGATGATATAATCATTCTTAGAATCTTTACAATTTGAAATTGATTGATTATGATAAATTTGTTGTCATTAATATTCTGTGTATGACAAATTTTTAATTGACTTTATATTTTACAATTAAAAATTGTATAATCAAGCCACATAAAAACCAAAAATTTAAATATAACAAAATGATTTGTGTATTTCATATGAATGTAATTGTCATGTTCAAATAATAGTGATTATTCTGAGTTAGAAGAATATTAAAAGATTTAAAGTTGCATAAAGTGAAGGCATTATTTATAATTCTTTAAAGTAGGGCTGTCACTTAACCCGTAACATGAAACCCAGCCCAAGAAAACTCGTACATGTACCCAAACTAACCCGACCCAAGAAACTCGAACCCAAGAAAATACTAACCCGAACCTGAACCGAAGTAATTCGGGTTGGTTCTTGGGTCCGAATCGTAGGTTTTAGGTCAACCCGAAAACTTTTAGTTTTAAAATCATACGTATTTTTAGGTATTAAATGCTAAGCCTTAACCACTGACGTTATCAGGATTTAGTCCAAGTCTATTGTTCTCATTCCACATATTATTAATCAAATGTTTATTGTTTATTATTTTAAATATAAACCATAATAAATACTTTAATTAATATTTCAAAATTTACTAATCGTCTTCTGTCAATCATATGAAGAATACTTATTATATGTAGTAATGAATTTAGTTGGAATAAACCTATAATTTTAAAATCATATATTAAAATGATTTAAAATATAAGGTCCACATAAGAAAATTGGTTAAAAAAAAGGTGAGGGAGGCTATGGTATTGACAAGTGACAAAAATTGTAGGCTTTTATTAGAATATATATATATATATATACTAGTTTTTAACCCTCGTATTACGGGGGTTGTTTTATAATTTTTTGTTCTAATATTTATTTATTTTTTGAATTTATATTTTTTTATTGTATGAAAGTTAATAATATACTTATGGTTTGATGATAAATTGTTTCACAAATAAATAAGATGTTATAACCCGGTTTAAAAGTTATATGGTTTTGATAAGGCCCAAAACCCGTTTATTTTTTTTACTATAAAATTGGTTTTTTTAATTATAAATAATATTTATAAAATTTAATAATATACTTATGGTTTGATAAGACCCAAGACCCGTTTATTTTTTTATTATAAAATTGGTTTTTTAATTTAAATAATATATATATATCTTTTTTTAAATAAATAAGATATTAATTTTTAGTATATCATATTTTATAGGATTTTTCCATCAATAATTTGGTGAGAATAATTTTTTATTTAATGAGATGTTATAACCCGTTTAAGGAATATATGGGTTTGGTGAGACTCATACCCATGAATTCGGGTCAAATGCATGGGAAGCCTCCATTTAAAAATCAAGCAAATCTGGTGACTCCAAAAAAAGGGGGGAGCGACCACATCGCGACACGTTGGATTTTTTTGTTTTCGTTTATATATATTATAAATATATATATATATAGGGTGGGGTTAAAATAAAAAGTGGAGTGTGTCTAAGAAGTGTAAGAAGTAATCTGGTACGTTAGATATGTTGATCTGATGGTGGATATGGAAAGTGTGTTTTGTATGCTGTGTGTTTAATTTTGGTTGTGGTGTGTTTATTGTGCGGTGTGTTTTATTAGATCTAGTGGTAAAAACCCATTTTTACACTTTTTAGGAAAAATCTACTTCTTATTATAACCTTGATATATATATATATATATATATATATATATATATATATATATATATGAGATATACGATCGAGAGTGAAAGATTGTGGTACACATGTTAGTAGATCGAGATTAATCGTTTTCCGGTAAGTTTATATATTATACTCTAATGGCCAACAATGTTAAATTATTTTTCGGCAAGATAATATCTTTTTCAGGTTAGGTTTTCCGATATGGTTTTATATTTATTTAATTGTTATATAATTTTGTAATAATCTCTTTAGGTTGTATATCAAAATCCAAGATTGAATTGATATTTTGAAGTTATTACGGGTTTCCGGTAAGATTTTTGTTTTCCGTTTTTGTTTGTATTTATATTAATTATTATATGATTTTCTTATAAACTCTCTAGGTTCTATATCAAAATCGAATATACAATGGAGATTTTTCCTATTTCGTTTTTTTCGGTAACGCAATTCAAATATTCCGGTTATCAATTAGAATATTTGTTTACATAATTCAAATATTCTATAATTGGTAATTTATTTATTATGTGATATTAATATTAATATTTAATTTTCTCATTTCAGGTTGTGTCTCCAACTTGATATAGTTAATTTAATGGATTGAGGATTTGTTAATAAGATTCTTATTTTTTGTTTAATATTGATGTATATTTTTGTTATTATTCATGCATTTATGTATTTTTGTTTAATATTGATGTATATTTTTGTTATTATTTATGTATTTATGTATATTTTTTGCACTTCCAAAAATATTTATCATGTGTCAATATTATTGTCAATCTACATTAGTAAGATCAAGTTTTGAGTATTTCCTATTTTTCTCACATTTTCCATCTTTTTTGTTTGACCAATATATAATAAAACATAAATGTCATAATTAATGCTAATGAGTGTCCTCATTTGATTATGGAAACTGTAACAATTAATGCACTATAAAAATTCGAAATATTATTTGAATTTGAATTCTAAAATAAGATATATTACAGTTGGTTATGGAAAATTTTTGTTTCCATTGTCAATATTATTATGTTTATTAGTTTCCAATTTCCACAATCTTCCTATCTTATATGTTTGACCAATTTATAATTAGACATAAATGTCACAATTAATGATAATGGGTTTGTAACAAAATTGAATATAAATTTCATTTATTGTAATAATATAATATTAATTATGGATCGACTAAAAAAAGTAATAATTTCACGATTACATTATGCCATGATTTTTGTAATATGTTTTTTATTTAGGATCTTTGACTATAACAAATTTCGTTTAACAATTTTGGTGAACAGATTTATAACTTAAATAACAATTTATTATATTATAATTTAATCAAATCAAATAATAAAGTTGAAAGTCATTATTTATAATTATTATTTTTTACGTGTATTCAAATTAATAATTCGAATTTCAAATAAATAAGTTGAGTATAATTTATTTATTTATTTTTGGAATTGACTATAATGTGGGTCGGTGTTTTCTAAAATTTTTAAAGTTAATAACTCTTTAATATTGTTGACCGACTATTAGTTTTGATAGTTCAGAAATTTTGATAAACAGATTTATAACTTAAATAGTCATTTAATATATTCTAATTTAATTCATTTTCCTAATATATACTCAACATAAAATGTCAATATCTTAAATGCGTGCCTATCACATTTTCTGTTTTTACGGGATATTCATATACGTTCGTTAGTAATGTCTTTAAAAATATTCTCATTTAAATATAACAATTAATTTCCACGTTTTTAATATATTTTTTTATTAAAATACATGTATATATGGTATATGTATTTTTGTATTATATTTTTTCACCTTTAAATATTTTCAAAGTCAACATAAACTTTTTGAATCCTTCCAAAGTTATTTGAAAATTCATTTATTGTAAAATGTTTTTATGTTTTACAAGTTTAACAAACTATTAATGTCATTGATTTAAAAGGTTGTTGAAAGATTGGTCAAAAATAATAAAAATTCATAATTTTTTTAAGTTGACTAATTTCAATATTTTTATATTTTGTAACGATTTTGAAAATATTTCAAAACGGGTTGTTTTAAAAGAGTATCAACTTTGTTATGTATAAAATTATGGCCAAAAAAGGTTTTTATTGATATATCTTTTTGATTTAATGGTTTAAGTTAGAAATGTGTTTTATGTTGTCATTTTACTTTGTTTGTTGTTGTATGTTATTTTGTTTTAATAAAAACAACTTTATTAATGTTCAAATGTTACTCATTATTAAATATATTTAATTTGGATGCTATTGTTTTATTATATTTTTAGGTGATGAAGCAAAATGAGTTTCTTTTGGTAGAATGTTTGAAGAAATTGATGGTGGTTTAATATGAAAGAACATGTTTATGTTTTTTGTTGATTTTTTTTTGTTGTTAGATGTACATTAACTTATTATAACTTTTAATATTTAGTACATGTAAATGATTAACGCTTTGGTCCGAAAGTTTGAAGATGTGTTATGTTGGGTTGAATTTGTTGTTTAATTTATTATATTTATTGACGTGTTTTTCCACCCGTGTGTAACACGGGCTATACCCTAGTTACTATAATACGAATTCACACGTTTAGGCTAAATATGGAAATGATTAAAGATTGCAAATTCACATGTTTAGCAACCCAGTTCCAAGATTAGTAACTATGGCCCCTCATGTTTAGTAAATATTCATTTAAATCCTGAAGTTTCAAGAACTATTGCAGATGTACAAATAACCCCTTAACTTTAACCAAACTGCTATTAGACGTTTAACGAACCATAAATGATTTTGACTTTACATTCAATAAATCTCCATTAAAGTCAAATCATGACTTTAACCATCCAAATGATTTCACAAATAATCATATAGGCTCGGGTAGAGACTTAGTGAACATATTAGCAGAATTTAAAGTTGTGTTAATTTCTTCAACCTTGATTTCTTTAGAACTGACCACGTCTATGTTAAAAAGTAACTTTGCATTGATGTGTTTCATCATCTCATGGAACATGCTATCTTTAGACAAACTTAGATCACCTTGGTTATTACAGTACCCCTTTTTATAATCTAATTTATTCACAAATCAGACATAAATTCTTTCAACGATAATGCCACTTTAATAGCTTCAGGCAAAGCTAGATATTATGCTTCTGTAGTTGACAATGTTATTACATTTTGCGATGAAGCTTTCCCAACTAACCACATTGCCCAATACTTAGACTATTGTTGATGTTGTTTTATATAATTATATATTATTTTATTTATAGGGGATAAGTGAAACCATTATGTATTTTTTAATGCATGTGGCATTTTTCATTTACATGACGATAAGATGGCGGAACGTTTTTCACTTTTTGTTAAACAATTACGAATACCCTAAATGCTAAACGAGTACACATCAATTTCCGAGCATAATTATCTTTAATTTAGTATAAGAAGATATAGAGTTTATAAAGATAATCTTGGTAAAGGCAAATTAACTTAACATCAACTCTACATAATTGACCAATTCAAGTCTAACCATGATTATAATAACATAACATTAACTCACTAATGGATCAAACATGGTCCATACTTGATGACATCTTCTACAAGATGACCAAATTTGCTCCACTTTTACATCGTAAAAAAGTGAGACTAACTAAACTTTTGGGAAAGAAAACGAGATATGAACTTATGATCTTAGACGTATCTTTCTCGAGGAAACAAGATCAAGTAGTACTCATCATTCAAGTTCTTTAGAGTCATCATGCACTTCAAGTTGATTAGGGTGCCGGCCAAATGCCTTCACACCCGTCTGTAACGTATGACAAGCACGACACTGGCACCAAACACAATCCTCGACTTTGAAGATCTCTCTTCACCCTTGGATTTCCATCCTCCATTTGCCCCTGAGTAGAAACCAAACCGTACACATTCAAATACACATGCAAACACGCACACTTAAATAAATCGTATATCAAATCACAAAAACGTTTAAATGGTTAATTATAATTAATTATAACTAACTAAGATTGAGAGCCTGAGATGTTCTTACCCCATGTGTTGATATCCCACCAAACTCGTTACTCGACTTCATGTATGGAACACTTAACGTCTACAAAATCAACAGTGTTTTCGAGTCAAATCAATGTACAACTTAGATGTATATATAGTTTCTCCCGTGTGATATGGGAAGCAATGAACAATGGACGGCACATTTATAAATTGTCAAGTTACGTCATTATCTTGTTTCCCTAAATATGGCTGCTTGTCCTAGGAACTAGAATTTGTTGTATCCTATATTTTTGGAAAGAAAATTTTGCAACACGCATGTCATTAATCATTTATTGTCAATCATTTTCCACTAAGTTATTCCTATTTTCTTTTTCTTTTTGAAATATATTCAAGTTCTTAATGTTTTTGTTTTATTTAATCAGTAAATTTTAAACGTATTAATATTATAGAAAAGTTACACAAATTATATAACTAATAAGTTGTTTTCTAAAGTTACTTTTTAAAGATATATTCACCTACCACAGAAAATAAATGTTGACATTGAATTTGATAAAAGCAACCCCTCTTTTGCATTTGAAAACCTTAAATTTGGCCCAAAAATGAGCAAAGGATTTTTAAAATCACTACTATATATTTTGTTTTTATTTTTGTGTTTTCTAAAACAAATAATAATAATAAAACTAATTAAAAAAATTAATGTTCAGTATTAAAATAATATATTTTTTCAGTAATTATGGGTGGAAACAATAAAGAACGTAACCCAAGAAGAATGTTTTGAAAGATGAACAGAAAGAAAGTATATACACCTCGACTTGTGTTTGTAGAAATTTGATATATCCAATAGCCTCCATTAGTACCGAAGCTGTATCAGTCTGTGACAATATTAATTCAAAAATTAAATGTACTAATTAATCTAATGCTCAAGATTGTTTCAAAAGTATAAAAAAATAAAAATCACAGTGATCGAGAGAAAGAAAGAAAGTATACCTTTTTTTATATATATTTCTTACTTATTTTTTAGTTGTTTAATTTGTGGAAAAAATTAAAAAAAAAAAGAAGCATATTACCTTGCCAAAAGGTACCACCAGCTGCTGAATAGCTGCAATTCTGTCCCCTAGTTTCTCCTTGCGGACCTGATTCAATATAGTCAAAGAATGTTTCAAAAAAATATAAATTTAGGGTTTTTAATTTTATATATATAGATCGAAATAATTACAAGATCGATAACGAGATAATGATAAAACCTGAAAGGGTGCGGTAGAAGAGCGTGTTTCGGATTTTGATTTCTTTGGTGCTACAGATTTAGTCTCCTTTGCATCAACATATTTGCTAGCTGGCCTCTTTGCTGATTGATCTGTACTAATTCCAGTAGTGGAGACTGATGATACCTTTAATAAGTTGGAAACAGATATAAAGTTTAGTTTTTTTAATTTTAACTTTAATTGTATTATATTATATGTTCATCATGATCTTTAACCTTGTCAAAAGGTCATAATTAAAGCTGTAATGGAACTCACCTTACTAGGATAAACTGATGGCCTTTGATTCGGTTGTTGCACACGATCAAAACCGTAAGATACACCTCCAAGATTATGCGTGTTGAGTGACGTATGATGACTAAATTTCGCATCGAATCTTGGAGAGCCAAAGGGATATTCCAAAGCCGGTAAGCAGTTCATATCGAAAGATGATGTTGATGATGAGGATGATGAAGTGGTGGTGGATTGATTCAAACTTGAAATACTTATAGTTGGGAAAATTTGGCTAAATGTCCCATTAGAACAAGTTTGATCATCTATAAGGTGGCCACTTTTAATTTCACATCCAGTAGCATAATTTGCAAGCAAGAAATCTTGAAAATTGTTATTATTTGAGTAGCTAATTTGTTGATGCTCATCATTCTTCAAGAAGCTAGAGTAATTAGGGTTGCGGCCGTTTAAAAGCTCAAGGAATTTCGGGTACGATTCGACAACTGAAAACTCATCTTTGATCCTTGCAAGATTTTGCAAGTCATGAGTCATGAAGTTATCTACCGGATAGCCCATGTTGTTGCAAGGAAAAGTGTCTAGATTTCTTGAATTTATGTTGTTATTCTGCCTGTTCCTGCATAGGTTAAATAATAAACAACTTAAGTTATAATATTAAAACAAAACCCTAACAAAAAAATTACCAACAAGGAAAATTCAAGAAACATAATGATATGTTAATGATAAAAATAATGGCACTAAGTTATGAATAATTATGAATAAATTCAAGTGTATATATGATTTGTATGTGATGCTTTTTGAAAATAATGATGAATCTCAAGAAAAAGCATCATATCATATCAAAACCTAAGCAAAAAAAAAGTTAGAAAAAAGAAAAGTTAGAGAGAGAGAGGTGTTACAAGATGGGACTTTGGGACCAAGAAAAAGAAGAAGAATCCACAATAAGTTGATGATCTTGTTGTTGATGATGGAGATGAAAGTTTGCAGACTCCATTAATATATATTTATATATATATATGAAAGAAAGAGTGATTACAGAAACTGGTGGTGTTATATGCACTTTCCTTGAATCTTATTTGTGAGAATTAAAACTGAAAATGAAAGGTTTAAAGGAGGCAAGCAAGTAAGAAGAGAATCTTGGTTAATTTGTCTCAGGTGACATGCACCCTCGGTGAGCTCATAGATGGACATTGACTCATCTTGGTGCGTGTGGGTGCACTCAGGAGGGCTTTTAGTGATGCTTTTTCATAGTTTCTGCTGCAATCTTTCTCTTTCAAACTCTCCTCTTAAAGTAACCCAATGAAAAGAAAGAAAGCAAGAAAGAGGTACCATCAATAATTTCAAACATGTTTTATGTATATATATATATATATTGTGTGTCTATATACATGTGTTGAAAATTATATAAACGAAAAAATAAATAACAACCTATTAACCGATACTAATTCATGTTTACAATTTAAGGTCACATTCAACTTTCACTTGATCGGTTACCAAGGGATTACCTATAGTATATAATCATTAAAGATTTATACTTGATTTTTTTAGTGATGAGTAAGAATAAATGAAGGAATTTACAAACGAAATGATCTAAGTGGAAGTTAAATACAAATCTAGTGTAATTTCACGATATATTTTGGAATATATTTGTGAATTTTAGTATTCTACAATTTTTAGGGAGTACTTTCATATTTTCGAGTGAAGTGGTTATTGTATCTATTACCATGGGACAAACGCTTGTTAAGATATTTACAACGTATGGTAGATTGTTTGGTAAATAGGGATGCCATCAAGTAACAGCCTAAGTGAATACCATCAGAATATTGTTCGCTTTGCTTTCGATAGCTAGCTTGCCTATCTAGGGATTCACGGTTTTGTTTTCATACGGCGAATTACAACCATTGTGGATCTTACATCTTCATCCCCCTTAGGGAGCCTAACATCCTCGCTGGCACATCAGTCCGGCCGCAGCTCTGATATCATTTGTAACAACGCAAGTAAATCATGTCAGGATATTATTCACTTTGACCCTAGATGTTGCCCATCCAGAAACTCAAGGCATTGTTTTCCCCTGAAGAATTGCTCAACCAGATCAAACACATCTTTGTAAAGAGGATTTTCATTCTCTTATAAACAAGGTTTCCTTCTTCCTGTTAATAGATGTGGACTTACGCAACATAATTTAACTGATTTATTTGGGGTACTCTATTCGTTAATTAATTAAGTATTGTAATTAGAGGTAAAGTTAAAATGCAAAGGGTAAACATGAGAAGTGTGAGAAAGATTTGTGAACATATAAAAATCTCTTAAAATAAATTTTTAAAAAAATAATAAAAAAAATATAACTCAAATATAAATTAAAAACGAAAAAAATGTAAAAAACCAAAATGTTCTCCCGTCATTCCGGTTAAAAATAAAAGACGAAAAGACACAGTGCTGAAAAAAAAAGACACAATGCCTAAAATGAACAAACAACACTATGATAAATAAAAAAGACACAATATGTCGCAAAATATAACACAATGCCGAACAAAATATAACACAATATCCAGAAGAAAATAAACAATGCCAAGGAAAAAAGACACAATTAATGACGAAAATAAACAAAAAAATACAATGATAAATAAAAAAAACACAATATATGGTCATTTTTCCTAAACATTGTGTATTTTTTGATTTTTTTTACAATAAGGAAGACGATGAAAACATTTTTGTGTTTTTACATTTTTCGTTTTTTTATTAAAATTTGACTTATGATTTCTTTTATTAATTTTTCATTATTTATTTTTGAATGTTTTTTTTTCTACATATCAATCTCATCATCCTTATTTTTATCTTTTTTTATAAAATAACCTGACTCTTTAATTAGAGGGAAACATATATTATTGTTCTCCTTTTTCTTTTTCTTGAAACTTTCATTCACCTTCACATATTTATATTATTTTATACACAAAAAAAGGGTTGAATATTTGATGGTGTTTTTGAAATTGTTTTACACATGAAAAAAGGTTGAATAATATATGGTGCGCGCTTTTTTACTTTTGAAGTTTATGCAATTAGATAGAGATGATTGGCTATGCTTGCTCCTACCATCCTATAATCATGAAGATCTTCTGGGTGCCTTTTATCTCGATACCATCTCATTCGTGCTTATACATGACTTACATGTATACAAATTTATATATTGTTATACATGCATAGACAATTATCATTGATTAATGTATTAATGTGTCATTTCTTCTCATGCAAAAATACATACAATCATCTTCGTCGTCCTCTCATGTCACGTCTTATGATTATTAAACGTCAACTAGTCATTAAATTCGTGCTTATACAACAAACATTCCTTTGGGAAAGGGATAAATTGGAGTTTGATATGGCGGAGCTTAACATCGCATAACATTAATGAATTTAAATAAGGGAACATACTTACATACCGCGTCCCCTTAATTGTTTTGGGCATTCCCCCTATGGTGAGGCTAATCCGTATTGCGATGTGTGACAAACTGATGTGGATGTGGGTGAGCAGACGAAGATCTCATAGCTAAGTAACACGGATATCTTTTGAAGCTACAATATTCGTATAGTCGTATATATAGATTAAAGATGGTTAATAAAAGTTTTGCTTTTTGGTCGGGTGAAGATTCATACATTACCAATCATGTCACCTACTAGAACAAATGAAAGCACCAAACCACTAAACGATAGATAGATAAAACATACTTAACTTCCAAACTATTCCTTTACGGTTATAAACCTAAATATATTAAAGCTTCTATTACAAATTTACAATACACCCCAAAGCATCAATGAGAGCGAAGTAGCCCTATGTTGGCTCCTAGTGGACCCCTATGCCAAATATGTACAATACCTTTTTTGAATTAATACAATTATTAATGTACACTAGCAATACTACCGTAGCACTAAACTTGCAATAGTCAATAGAAGCCTAAAAAAACTTGCATTCCACCTTTTATACAATACATATTTCAACTTCACACATATTTTAGTTAAAAAAATTTAACTAGATGTACAAAGCCTCTATATATATCCCCCCCCCCCCCCCTTTAATTTTAGAAACTTTGAAGTATATTTTCTTTTGAATGGTCGTTTATATTATTGACGGTCATTCGATCATCTATATATCACATTTAGAAAGAAACTCATAATTTGTAAGAAGCCCCTACGATTAACCTGGAACTTCTTATTTTTTGTTACGAGTGGGATTTGAACCAATAGGCCAATACCATTCCTTTTTTTAAAATCTAATTATGTAATTTTTGTTATCAAACAAATAGTAAATTAAAGTCATATTAAATTAAATAGTAATTAATGTATCTTTAAAACTCAATCATATATTTAATTTTACATATTTTTATTTCTTTTTACAAAAATCATTAGTATATGCATAATACATTCTTTCACATATGTAAGACATATCTAAAGATTTAAACAATTTGTGTTAATATTTTTCATCACGGATTGCACATGAGCTAGTTTAGGAAAAATTAGAATATAATATGTAGTATTTTTTTAGTTAAAGATTTGGATCTTTGAAATAAAAAGTTTATGGGATGTGATAATAAAGTTATAAAACTATATGAGTAGACAAGTGGGTAATTAAAAGTGGAAAAGGACAAAACATGGACAGGCCCACGCTATAAAACGACATCTTCTTGAATGCACATTCCAAATTATGATGTCAGTGACCTTCGCATGACGTAATAATTGCGTCATATCTTTCCATTTTTACTTACTTTTTTTAGAAAGGAACATATTTCTCTAGCATTTTCGAGCCTCAAGGCCCTCAACAACTCATGTTTCACATATTTTCTTATATGAACGGTTATAGTAAACACCTGTCTTAACTTTTCTATTAATTCCAACACTTACACCACCCATGATGAAACAACGTTGTGGCGTCATGAGTGAAAGTGCGGGGGCACACCGCCCCAGGCGTTTTGGATTGGCATTTTCTACAAAGAGCGAAGGTGGCACGAGATTTGATAAAATTGTGTGAGGGAAGAGGGAGAGAGAGAGAGAGTAATATATGTAATTATTGTAGGATAGTTGAGTTGTGGTTTTTGTTCATTACGCCACTTTTTACAAAACTCTTCGTTGCTGACGGGGATGACGCATGACGCAAGATACCCAAATGTGAGCGTTTTGACTACACTTGGTCTTATAAAAGAAATGGTCTGAATTACCCTAACAACGATATTTTATAGGATCCCGTCTCCACTTCCATACGACCTTTGTATCCCATCTCCACCTTCATATGACCCGAACAAACCACAATACTATCTACCGCAACCACCAACAACACCGTTTGGTTATTAGAACTATCCACATCCACTAACTTCTAGTGTTTTTTTATCAAACACCCAACCTGGTACGATATCCTAGACTAAAACCTAACCAATACCCAAAAATGGTAAAGGGAAATCTAAAACGCTCAAAAAGTGGACCACCCTTGAGGAAGAGAATTTATCTCACGCGTGGCTCGATATCTCTAGGGACCTGATCACCGGTAATATGCAAAGCTAGGTGGCGTTGTGGACCCACGTATTAGAGAAGTTTCACGCCATTATGGGTGTAGAACTGTATCACAACCACAATCAGCTCAGTTCAAAATATCGAGAAATGTGAACTAAGCAAGCTCAAAATTGGGCAAATTGATCTCGACATTCAAAAGGAGACACAAATTATATTCATCGAGGAATGCGGACAATTTTTCAAACTTATAACTGTCTGAGACGTGAAATTAAGACGAAATATGAACACGCATCTTGAAGTCGGATTACATTTTTGTAAATGTGTCAAGGAATAGTTTGGTTTATTGATGGTTTACAAACCAATTCCTAATATTTTGATTGCATATTATGTTAATAATCAGATGTGCAATTAAGTATAGGATGTCTCAAAGATAAGCTTTTGGAACATATATTTTCCGTAGGCTTCTTTTGCATACCCGTTTTCACCTATTCATGAAAAATCATGAACTGGTCACCATTCTTTAAATATTAACAAGCAAGATAACACGTATATAATATATCTCTCATTTTGGCTATAAGCCTCAAATGCTAGTCGTTGGTTTATCGATCTAGACGGCATATATTGCCAATCTTAAAACTATTAGTTGTAAATAAATGGGTGTGACATGGTAGGTTACCCAACTTTATAAACCATCAGTCAACATATAGTATTATTCTAATGTAGTTATCCAAATAATATAATCATAGGTGGAGGATTTTCGGTCTAAATGGCCCCACCACAGACCATCTCATCAAACAGAATTTACAAATCATTAAAAATAGAGAATTTGGTCTAATTCTCTATTTTCTTTATCCAATATTACAAATATAAGTCTTCTTAACTCTCTTTTTTTTCTATAAAAACCAGATTAATAAATTCAAGAAAAAAACTTGATTACTTCCATTTGTTTCCTTTTTCATCTATGTTTTCCTTTAAGGTTTCATGATGGTCAAGTTTGAAACCTGGCTCATGTGGGTGTAAGTCTTTCAGAGTCTCCCGACAACTAGTTACACTTGGCCGTTAAAAAAAAAAGCTAAACCCTATTAATTTTTTGACTCGTACAACTTCTTAGCAAGAAATGAAATATTGTTGTGATAAATGTTTATAAACAAAAGAAATGATGGCTATAGCAAACCTTAGCTTAAAAAGTGGAATATTATTTTTGTATAATTGACTAAGAGGTATTTATTATTTTTATGATACTTCGTCCTTTTTTTCAAATAATTTCATCATTTAATGTTCAAAATAAAGGTTAAACAAGAATGATGTTATTATTTTAATTTAGCTATATTTGTTTCCTAAAAGTAAAGTTGGTTTCAGGGTAATAGGGTATAAAGGTTTTTGTAAGGTAGAGGACAAAAGATCGGACTTTGAGTGATGGCTGCTCCATATCCCACTTATTATTAAATATTAATATAAGTCGCTTTTATGTAATAATATTATATAACTTGTGTATACGCTTTTAATAGAATAAATTTTTAATAATATTGTTAGCATAGTGCTTGCATTTTAAAAACCATGTTTATCTTGTCTTTGTCTTCAAACATAAGAAGGAAAAACTAACATTTTAAAATAATACGTTTCTTATTCTATATTTTTTAAAAAATGTTATTTTCTATTGATTATATTTGGTAATGAGATTGCAAGTAAGTTAAGAGTCTTAAACACATCAAAGTTTGCCCATATATATATATATATATATAGATATCCGTGGGTAAGAAGGAAATCATCCATTGCCACACACTAGTGCGTAATCGACAAAGTGAAGGTGCACATTCAAACTGGTTCGGATATGAGGGTTTCTAATTTGATACGTAAACCAATTTTAAAACATGTATGAGGGAAATCGGTTTCATTATGATCCAAATCTTCAGAGAAATCGGTTTGAAACCGGTTAAAACTGAATTGATCCGGATTTTTCCCATGTATAAACCGGTTTTAAAACATATATGTTTTGGACTTAATCAGTTTTAACTTTGTTTAACTTGATGAACCGGTTTAAAAAGTGATCTGGTTTGCCCCCCAAGTAGAGTGTCTCGTGCTTGTGTCTTATTTGCTATAATGCAACTTTAGTTTACTTTTCAGTAAATTATATGATTTGATTTATAATTTTATGAAACTTGTATATTCATCAATTTAATTGAAAACTTACATGTGTAGTGGCCAATATAATATGTTTTATGATCATAAACGAAAATTCAATTGGCTTGTGAAAGTAACCAATGGGGTGAGGTGTTTACGTTGTTTCTTTTATAGGTTTCCCTAATCTTTCAAACACGACCTTTTTAGACAGCGTTATGTTTAAAATAAAAAATAAATCACAAAATTGAGTCGTTTACTCTCTTTAATTTTAACTATAGCTTTGTCATACTTTTTTTAACAATAAATTATAGTTTTTTTAACGTCGATGAGTTGTGCATATAGCATGTAATATATATTGTGTAATTATCAATATATTGCATAACTTTTTATAAATTTTGCAATATTGTTGTGCAGTTATTTATATATCATGTATAATTAGCTTTATATGTTGCATATTTTTTTATCTTTATGCGTGATCATTTCGCTAATGACGTTATCCATCACTTGTCGCTTTCTGGTGCCTTTCATATGCTTATATGCTTTGTAGATTAACAACCATTTTTACATTAACTTATATGAGTTGTGCATATAGCATGTAGATTAACAACCATTTTTACTCCATATATATTTTATTTTAAATATATATAAACGAAACCTTTAAAAACTCTCTGGTTGTTCTTTACATTCTCTCAAACTATCAGATTGTTTTATTTGTAAATGGAGGTTTCTCATGCATTTGACCCGATTTCATGGGTACAAGTCTCACCAAATCCATATAGCCCTCAAACGGGTCATAACATCTTATTAAATTAAAAATTAATTTAACCAAATATTTGATTTAAAAAAAACATGTTTATAGTTAAGGAAAAAATTACAGTAAAAAAAATAAGCGGATCATGAGTCTCACCAAATCCAGATAACTTTTAAACTGGGTTTTAACATCTTATTTAAAATGTCATTTATAATAAAAAAAACTTTATAGTAAAAAAAATAAGCGGGACATAAGTCTCATCAAACCTAAGTAACTTTTAAACCGGGATTTAACATTTCATTTATTCGTGAAACACTTTCATCAACAAATTCTAAATATATTATTAACTCCTTACAATAAATAAAATTAAAATCCAAAAAAATATATAAATATTAAAACGAATAATATAAAACAACCACGTAATATCATGGATAAAAGCTAGTGTGTGTGTGTGTGTGTGTGTGTGTATAGGGGAGAGTTATACTAAAAAGAAGTATTTTCCTAGAAATACTAAGAATAAATCATAGCCATTCAATCATGTCAATCAATGGTTGAGATTTAAAATTACCAAAAACCGCCATAGTTTCATAGAATTACTCTTTCACCACTATAACCGACATAGTTTCCTAGAATTATTCTTTCACCATAAGTTTTAATGCCAAATGTCAAAATTCTATTGGTTCTTATCATTCTCAGGAAACAACTTCTTTTTATTTGAACCATTTTCTAATATAGGGGAGGGTTATAGTAAAAAGAAATAGTTTCCTAGGAAGACTAGGAATAAATCATAGCCATTGGATCATGTTAATCAATGGTTGAGATTTAAAATTACCAAAAACCGACATAGTTTCCTATAATTACTCTTTCACCACTATAACCGACATAGTTTCTTAAAATTGTTCTTTCACCATATGTTGTAGTTCCACTTGTCAAAAATCTATTGGTTCTTACTATTTTTAGGAAACTTTTTCTTTTTATTTGAACCATTTTCTCTCTCTCTCTATATATATATATATAGGTTTAAGTTCAAGAAAGAAATCAAATTATTGCAACAAATGAGAAAAATAAATATGAGCCACTATTTTATTTTAGGTTTTAAATATTTAAAAATAAATAAAAAAGATGTAAATACAACAATAAATGCACACTCTTTCTCCAATTAAAAGAACTAATATAGCCATAATAAATCTCTCTCTAATTAATATATCTAATTAATTTAGCTTTAATAATAATTAAAAAGATAAAAACACTACTTTAGTTTTATAAAGTGCCATTTTTGTTCTTATGATTTAGCAAATAATGCGAATTTAGTCCAAAAAGTTTACTTTTTGCATATGAACCCTCCATGTTTCCCAGTTCCTGCCAATTACATTCAAATCACTAACCTCGTTAAATTTTATCGTTAAGTCAGGGGTAGACATGTCTTTTCACTATTTCTTTATTATAATACTTATTTCAATGAACTGCCGTTTTCGTCAATCTAGTTTATCCAAATCTGCAGTTTTAGTCTAGTAGTTTCAAATTTGCAATTTTCTTCCGTGCGGTATATTTCACTTGCAATTAAACCTGAATTTCCTAATCTCGTTAAGACAGGTCATTACCCATTTGCGTGCCCCTCATGTGACGATCAGTTTTGTAGTTTTTTCTCCCCAAATAAACCTCAGTCCTAACTCGTAACCCCCTCACGTGACTGGCTGGGGTGTATTTGGAGAAAAGAGAAAAAAAGAAGGAACAAAATTGCCCCTCACGTGAAGGGCACATTAATGGATTTAACGACCAGACTTAACGAGATTAAGGAATTCGGGTTTAATTGCAAGTGAAATAAAACCATAGGGAGGAAAACTGTAAATTTGAAACTACTAAACTAAAACTGCATATTTGGACAAACCAGAGGAACAAAAACCGCAGTTCACTGAAATAAGTATTATAATAAAGAAATAGTGAAAAGACATGTGTACACCCTGACTTAACGATAAAATCTAACGGGGTTAGTGATTTGAATGTAATTGGCAGAAACTGGGAAACATGGAGGGTTCATATGCAAAAAATAAACTTTTTGGACTAAATTCGCATTATTTGCTAAACCACAAGGACTAAAATGGCACTTTACTCTTTTATTTTTTATTTTCACATTCTTCATTTTATTCAACATAAATACAATTTATTCATATAATACTATTGTTTATATTGAAAAATAAATTTCCACTCAATTTATTAGCATGTTTTTTAACACTAAATATCAAAACATAATATATATTTTTTCAATTGGTATGCCTATAAAATTATTGTCATAAATATCAAAACATAATATACAACCTACACAAAGTTATATAACCTACACTTGTTTTGAGCGATAAAAACGTACAACATACAAAAAGTATACAACTTACATATGTAATTCGACATCAACAATTATATAAATTACACAAAGATACACATATCCTACACATGTGTAGGTTATATGTTTTTCGTATGTAGGTTATATGTTTTTTTATTCTTAGAACAAGTGTAAGTTATATGTTTTCGTGTAGGTTGTATATTATTTATTGACATTTAATGCAAACATGTGTAAGATAGTTTTTTGTATTATTCATCACAATGTAACTACGTGTTGATGAATATTGATATGTTGAGTTTGAAGAAATTGGTTTTAAATAAAAAGAAATTAATGTATGAATAAATTGTATTTGTGTAAGATAAAATTTTTGTGTGTAGGTTATATGTTTTTCGTGTGTAGGTTAAATGTTTTCGTGTGCGTGTGAATTTTATTGATGATGAATTTTTTGTGTAGGTTAAATATTTTCCGTGTGTAGGTTATATGTTGTCTTATTCTTAGAACAAGCGTAGATTATACGTATTTGTGTAGGCTGTATGTTTTTTGTTGATTTTTAATGCAAACACATGTAAATAGGCTTTTGGTATTATTCATTATAATGTAAGTATGTTTTGATGGATATTAATATATTGAGTTGAAGAAATTAGTTTGGATGGAAAGAAATTTTAATGTATGAATAAATTATAATTGTGTATGATAAAAATTAAAGACACAAAAAATAAGTTATAAAAATAAATGAGTTCTTAATATTTTTCAACTATAATAATTTAATTAGTTATATTAATTAAGTAGATAAATATTATGATTTATTAGTTATATTAATTGAAGAAAGAGAATAATTAATACTTTCTTTATTTAGCTTTAAGCATTTAACACTTAAAACAAAACTAGTGGTTCATATTTATTTCTTGCATTTCTTGGAATAATATCATTTATCTCTTGAACCATCTCATATATATATATATATATATATACACATGTATGATTTAATCTCTTTGCTTTAACTTAATGTTTTATTCCTTCAACCTTTTATGTTTTCTCTTATGCACATTATATCTTCTTTGTTGCATCCTATGATACTCGGCTAATTACTATTGGATGCTGCTAAATGTATTCTGATTCATCCCACTTTTACTAATCATACTCTCTCCCTCAAGTTTCACATTTATACAATTTAAACTTTTTTGATTTATATTTATGGCATTTTGTAATCTTTTATTATGATTGTTTTCAAACATATTTTTTAAGAATACTTTTTACTATTTTTTTATATTTTAAAACAATTTTTTTGTTTATTTTAAATAACAAAAAATATTTTTATTAATTAAAATAGACATTTTTATAATTTATAAATACATTTTTTTCTATTATTGTTTTCATTGTTTAGAGAATGTTCTTTTTAATAGTTTTTAGAGATAGTTTAAAACAAATTTCTTAATTTTGTGAACAAGAATAAAATAAATAGTGTATTTTACGTATTAAACTGCACAAATTTTATACTATAAAATTAAAAAACATGTTAGAGGGGAGTAATATGTTAAAGAAATTGAAAGTCTAAGAGATGGGTATGACAAATAGAAGAGTGGGAGGTACATTTAGCCTAACTTATTATTACTCTTCTCACAAAATATGAATAAACTTCAATCGTCTTAATTAAGATGGCATTAGCATAATATAGGATTTGAATTTAGGAATATCCTATGTTGCATCCTATGACATCTTTGCTTTAAATACGTTGTTTTGACATGATCTTAACCCTACAAAACAACGAAACAATATAAAAACTAACATAATACAAGATAACAATGATATAATATTAAAATGATTAAGGTGATGACTGATGAGGTCTCCGATCGCCTACCAACTTGGCTCTGAAGAGCACGAGCGTTTCCTTTACCTTCCCCATTTGATAATCGATCACCTGGAAATATACGTAGTTTAAACATTAGCTGAAAGGATAAGTGCGTACATAATTTACTACCAAAAGGTTTAAACTTTTGAAAATAATGTTTTAGAATGGTTGACTACTTGACTATTATCGAAACTTGATGATGCATTGACCGTTCCCTTAATGGAAAAGGCATGTCATATCTATTTGTGGATGGGACCTTGTACATTTAAAAAATACGACTCTTCAAAACATGCAATATCGAGTTTCGATCATTTTGGTATGAAACCACCTACATTTATAATAGGTATGAATTAAATAATGAATACAATTCAACACATAATATCTCGTGTTCATTTCATTTGCCTTCGACACTTTTGGATCCCTAGCTCCCGATGCGGTTCGCTTCTTGGAGCGGGTGCAGAAGGTGGTCCACAGTGACTAGCAGAGCCCGAGGAACCAAGGATTTATATTTAGTAGAATAGGCTTTGCGATTCAAAAGGGGATAGCGGCGCAGCTTGTTGCTCACTTACCCATTATCCATATGTAGTTCGGTTTGTGTTATATATAAAAGGATCGATAATAATAAATACAATTCAAAATATCTCCTATTACATATTTTGAAAATTCAGCGAGTAAACTCACATCGCCAAACATCACCTAAATTCACTACACCCTCATTTCAACATGAACCTATGTTTAAATTGTTTAATATCATTTCTTACACCATTAATAAGCTATTAGAAGTGTTATAACACATTTCATCCATGGTACCCAAAAACATGAGATTACTATTAATTTTATAAATTTTGTACATATGTCAACTACGGTACCCCAAACGTAAAAATAAGAACTTTGGGCCACCTCTAGAGCATGGTCCATTTGAGATCATTTGTCCTGCGCGCACACCCTTATTATAAGCAAATAAATGGGTTAAATAGGACAATTCCTGAACACAAAAATCGACAAAATTGATTAGGGCCTGTTTAAACTAAAGTCATACAAATTTTATGTTAGGTCTTGTAAGGTACAAAAGGTTCACAATTACAACTTTTGAAGCACGTTTGGACCAAATATAAAGCCAATATTCCCAAAACGTGTCTACACTTTCTACTTTTAGCCCTTAATGTTCCAACTTTCAACAAACAACCCCAAACTTTCACCCTTCCAACTTCACCCACAAACCACTTAGTTATTATACATTATCTTCAACTCAATATTGAATACTTCAATACCCTAGTATTAAAAGTTACACATTATTTGTTGGCTTGGATATTTTAGCCTTTGGAAAAGAAAGAGAGTGCGACGGTTGCTTATCTATTATTATTCTTTTAATAATAATAATAACAATTTTTTTTATTCTTTCTTATTACTTTACCACTAAATTCAAAACGATTACAGTAAAATGGCAGATAAACAGGTAACAAGCTGCGTCGCAACCCCATTTTGAATAACAAAGACAATCCTACTAAAGACAAAGCTTTGGGACCTAGGAGTCGAAGAGGTTCCGCGTACGACACGTTAAACTCTACTAAAAAAATTCACAGTCTCTATAGACATAAAACCAGATGTATCAAAAACAAACGAAAGAAACAAGTTTATCGTGTTTAACAACTTTATCCGACTTAACTTTCAACGCAGCCTGACCACGTAACTATAATAATAATAATAACAACAATAATAATAATATATTACATCTTCCACCCCTCTTTCTTGTATTCCCTGGTCCATCAACACACTGCCCATGCGGCTTCTGATTGCAACCAGATAACGAATCAAACTATAATCATAATCCTCGTGTATACATAGATCCAATAGATCAATCTATTTCTTCTTCCTTTAAGTTATACCTTCAATTTCACTTATTATTATTATCCTCTGTTTTCCATGGGTTGAATTACAATATCAGACCTTCCGATCATGTGAAATCAATGAATTGAGATGACGTTTGCGTGTAATTATGGTTGAATCGAATTGGGTTTTTGGTTTTCAGCTGTGAATTGATTGGAAATTGATCAATTTCAAGGTTAGATTTTTAATTTCATTTTTCTTGATTTCTTTGTTTTTTTAGGGTAATTTGATTTGTGAATCAATATGTGTTTGGAATTAATCTGTTCAAGGGTAAATTGGGAATCTTGTTGCAAATTGAATAATCTTGGATAAAAAAGATTGCTTTTTTATGATGTCATGACTCATGACTAATTTTTTGTTTATTATTATGATTATAAATTCTTGATCTTGATGAAAGTCATGAAACTAAAAGTCAATGATTTCAAATTGACTTTGATATCATTATTATCTTTATGTAGAAAAATGGCAACTCCAGTTGAGCCACCAAATGGGATTAAATCAGAAGGGAAACATTACTTTTCAATGTGGAAAGCATTGTTCGAAATCGACACAAAATACGTGCCCATCAAGCCCATTGGTCGGGGCGCGTATGGGATTGTTTGTTCTTCGGTTAACCGTGAAACGAATGAAAAGGTAGCGATTAAGAAAATACATAATGCGTTTGATAACCGTATCGATGCGTTGAGAACCTTGCGTGAACTTAAGCTTCTTCGGTATTTGAGGCACGATAATGTTATCTGTTTGAAAGATGTTATGGTCCCGATCCATAGAAGAAGTTTTAAAGATGTTTATTTGGTTTATGAGCTTATGGATACTGATTTGCATCAGATTATTAAGTCGTCTCAAGCTCTTACGAATGATCACTGCCAGTATTTCCTCTTCCAGGTATAAATGCAATGCATATACAAAATTGGAGTGTTTGGATGCTGCTTTTACTAAAACATAATATAGAATTTAGATATTTGAATTTGCTTCTACTGTTTGAAATTTACCGTATGATAACTAATCTGGTGTTTGGCAAATTCTAATTGTATGTTGAATTAGTAGTTGAAATGAGCAAACAGATTTTATCTTTTTGTGAAATAAGATTTAAAATATTCATAATTGTCGGTATTTAACTTATTTGTGTATCAGTAGAGGTGTTAAGTGTTAACTTCTGACACCACACGAAAAGATGACACGAACCTAACACGTAATTAATAGGTTCGAGTCAGTTTTAGTTCGAACCCGTGAACTCATTTAGCTAAAAAGGTCGTGTTCGTGTCAACCCAGAGGGTTCACGGTTAGACATGTGTAATCCATTTTTGTTTAGTATACATTAAATAAAGAACTTTTCTTTGGGGTCAAACGAGCGGTGTCCGTGAAGATGCGTGTCGTGTTCGGGTTCGTGCAAATTTTCAGGTTCATGTCGGGTTGGACCCGCCAACTCCCGAACACGACCCGTTCAACACCCCTATGTATCAATGTATGCACGTTACGGGTCTATTTATATTTTATACATGACGTTTTTTTTTTGTTGTTAGCTGCTACGAGGCTTGAAGTATTTACACTCGATAAACATCCTGCATCGTGACTTGAAGCCTGGAAACCTGCTCATCAATGCAAACTGCGACTTAAAAATATGTGATTTTGGGCTGGCCCGCACAAACACAGGTAAAGACCAGTTTATGACTGAATACGTGGTGACCCGTTGGTACCGGGCCCCAGAACTCCTCTTATGTTGTGACAACTACGACACCTCAATCGACGTGTGGTCTGTCGGGTGCATCTTTGCTGAACTTCTTGGCAGAAAACCGCTCTTTCCAGGAACCGAGTGTCTCAACCAACTGAAACTGATAGTCAACATACTCGGTAGTCAAAGAGAAGAAAACATCGAGTTTATTGACAACCCGAAAGCAAGAAACTTTATAAAGTCGCTTCCGTATTCACCCGGGACTTCGTTTACAAGACTGTATCCGCATGCGCATCCGTTAGCTATTGATTTGTTGCAGAAGATGTTGGTGTTTGATCCTTCAAAGAGGATTAGTGTGTTTGATGCGCTTCAGCATCCGTACATGTCTCAACTTCATGACCCGAATATGGACCCGCCGGGTCAAGTACCGGTGGATCTGGATATCGACGAAGATTGGGGAGAGGAGATGATAAGAGAGATGATGTGGAAGGAGATGGTTTATTATCATCCTGAAGCTGTTGCTGCTGCGAATGCTAATGCTAATGCTAATGCAGAGGTTATGTTGTGAGTGAGCTGTTGTTATGAGTGTAATAACTAATAAGCATGGATGTAATAATGCATTATTAGTTTGTGCTGTTAAATGCATTATGAATCTGGACTACTTTTATGTAAATATGTTATATGTGTGTGGTTTTCTTTACCAAGATTTCTTGATGCTATCCTTGGGTTAAAACTTGAAAGTTAAAAACCAAACAAGGCCGTCCGGGATGGGGAGGCAGGGAAGACGAGGCGCGCTCAGCCCGGAGGATCGAAAATTAATTTTTTTTGTGTATACATTTAAAAGAAAAAAATTGTATCGGGTCTAATCAAAAGTTTTGTTTAAGGGGGTGTTTGGGATTTCTTATTTTACCTCCTTATACCGTATTTAAGGTATAAGTTACAAATTTGTAGCTTGTACCTTATATACTCATAAAACCTAACTTTCTCAAATACCTTATAACTTATAACCCATAAGTTTTAAGCTATAAGGAGCTTAAATAAGGAATTCCAAGCACCCCCTAAATAATACCAACAGGTCAGACCCAAAATCTAAATCATATAGGATACTTGATTACTTTTTTATAGATGAGCTATTGAATTTATATTTTATTTAAGGCTCGAATTTATACTTGTCTTTGACCGAAAATTTTTAACGACTCTTGGAGCCGGCCCGGAAATCAAACTTGAATGGGCTTATATATCAATGTCACTAGGTGGGCCCGCTTGTTAGCATTGACCAGTTTCACACTAGCCCATGAACAGGCCCAAAGTGGCCCATGATTAATTTGTTGAATACTTGAATCTATGAATTGAGTACCAACCTGTTGGTTGTTTAATAATCAAAGAGGTTTAATATGAGAGTGATGAATAACAAATCTTGTCGTTTTTTGTTAAATAGTTTATAAAAGTTTGATATAATTCTTTTTCAAATACAATAGTTTTAGCATGTCAATAAAATCAATAACATATATAATTAATTGTATGCAATTGAAAACTTTTACCAACAATATAAAGTAATATAGTTTTATATTGATAATAATACTATGAACATTATTAATAATAGTTAGAATTATAAATGAAGAAAGATGCACAGAAAGAATAACGACCGACTTTGATATTTTATATTTTTGGTCTAATAATTTAAGATTCCTTATTATTATTTTAATATGAAATAATAGTTTTCATTTTAGCGTGTAACTTTTGTAAACTTACAAAATAAGTTAATATTATCCTGACATTAGAGTACGAAACACACCATGTTAGTTTATTAGTAAATGAAAAATTATATATATTAAGGCAACACTACATGAAAATATGCCAATGAACATTGGGACTTTGGGACTTGGGAGCATAATATAATGGTAAATATTTCCATAAAGTTTTTTTATGTTAAGTTGCTCACATAAAATTACGGAGTTTTCAAGAACGAGCGGTTGAACCAGACCTATGAACTGAGGTCCGGTTCAACACTTGTGACTTGCGAGTTGTTTATGTATGGATCGACTAGTTTGGAATTCAGACTGCATGCGGTTGAACTAGTAACCTGTTTTAATGTGTGTCCAAATATTTTGTTATTTTAATTTTGGGTTCAGTGTTGGACAAACGAATAGCTAAATTTTAACATTCGTGGAATTTGAATGGATGACGGCCAAATGGATAAAGGTTTAAATACAAGTTAGTTCTTTAAACTTTCTTATTTTTGCAAATCTTTAAAAAACTATATAATCTTTTTAGAAAAAGAAAAAAAAACTCACACGTAAGAATAACAAGTTATTGTACTCACGCATTACGGTGGTGCAGGCTTAATCCATTACATGTAAGAAAAGATACCGTGCATTCGTATACGCCGGAAATTAATCGGTCGGGTTCGGTTCCATTACGATAAAAGTTTTATGACAAAAGTTTCATAACCAAAATTGAAAGGGCTACAAAGTAAATATGTAAGCATAGATGCCAAAGGTTCATTTGTACATTACCAAAGTTGGGGCCAAAAAATATGTGTAAATGTAAAAAAAAAGTTGAGAGGCCAAAAACGTATGTACGAAATTTAGTAAACAAAAGTTAAGGGGCACAAAATTTACACATGCTAAACTTCAAGTTGGAAAGGGCCAAATATATATATGTGCCAAACTATTGTGGCAAAACTTATGGAAACCAAACAACTCATATTGTATGTGTATAGCCTACCCATCTACCAGCCTACCTTGTTCATATCGAGCCGGACACTCAACTTCTATTTAAGTGTGTCATATTATAATGTTTTTAAAACTTACAGGAGACCTAAATGAAACACATGAATTTTGATCATTATATAGTGATTTACATACTTGTTTAAATATTTCCTAAATTTATTTATGAGATTATATGTCATTCAAAAGAAAATATAAAGTTATGACATTATACGGTTCTTATAAGTATAACCTATGAACGGTCGAACCTGTGAACCAATACAATGGTTGGTTCAATAACCATCTATAGTTAACTTGTAAGCAATTTAGGGTCAAAAATAAGATTATAGTTCCCTTAATGAATGAATGATCTATATTTGCAATTTAGTACATGAAGCCCTTATTAAAGCACATGAAAGCTTCAATCCGAGTATGAACTACCACATAAGAACATTTTGTTCTCTTTTTAGTTGTTTAGTTTAAAACTTTATCTCATCATATCGCAACCATGCAAAATAAATTAAATTTCATTTAACTTATAATAATAATATGATTATACTGGCTGAAAGTCTTAAGAGTTGCTACCTTAATTTGTAGCTATAATTTAGTCACTATTACTTTATTTTATTGTGGATAGTTTGCGCCTCAATATTTACTTTGAATACATACATCATACATGACCTCATGAGTCATGATCTTGATTTTAGGTACTTCTATAAATGTATGTATTTAATTTAATTAAAGCATGACATCATCCATCAATAATTGTTTATTTTAAGAAACTTAATTTGTAGCCATTAACAAATAAAGTTTATGTATTTGAACCATGCGTTGCCATTGATCTTCATGTAAAGTCATAATATTAAATAACAAGTTGCCCTTAAACTATGTCATAACTCCATCAATTTTTTGACTCATGTGACACTTAAATACTCCATCATTTTTTACTCAATAAACTATAATTTTTAAATACTTCATATACAAGGTGTGTTTTTTAATTGCTTGGTAGTTGAAAGTTGCTTGATACTTTTATTCGACTTTATTTTCAAATTTATATAATTGATTAATATATTGGATATATGACTATAAAATCAGTTTATATATAACCATATGGGTTTGCTTAGATGGCCAGCCAAGTGAAGGTTAAAACTTGATGCCTTTGGGCCGCTCAGGTTCGAATCCGGATGGCGACACGGGTTTCTATTAGAGTGAGGAAACTCCTGTCAAGTGGCAGGGGGCTCGAAATTTCCCGTGGAATGCCTAGCCAAACTCGGATGCCAAGCGTGAATTTGGTTAAGAAAACATAGTCTTGACCCGAGTGGGGCAGTTGAGGCTCTCGCTCAAGAGCTGTGGCTCATTTAGCCTTTAATGAAAGTCACCGTTCGAAAAAAAAAGAATCATGAGAAAAAAGAACATACTACTACATGTAGATATGCAGATGATCATATTACACATATATTAATTAGTAGTATGTAGTATATGATTTTTTTTAGTTTTCTTATTAAGAAAAGCTTCTCATTATCCATTTGTATTATGTGTGTGTGTGTGTGTGTGTGTGTGTGTGAGGGTTTAAAGGGAAAAAAACACGAAGTTAAGAAAACTACTACTAATCAATCCATGTTTTTTAAAATTTTTTATTCATTTATTAAATTATAAGATTAGAAACGTAAACAAGATAAATAATAATAATTACAAAGTTGATATACGTATCTCATACAAGGTACATATGTCTAGCGTACATTGTAACATCGTGAGCTATATAATGTTTAAGTTCAAGAAAAAAATCAAATTATTGTAAGAAATGAGAGAAATGAATACGAGCCACTAGTTTTATTTAAAGTTTTATATATTTAAAATTAAGTAAAAAAGATGTAAATGCAACAATAAATGCACACTCTATCTCCAATTAATACAACTAATCTAACCATAATAAATCTCTCTCTAATTAATTAATATATTTAACTAATTTAGCTATAATAATTAAAAAGATAAAAACAATACTTTAGTTTTATTTTTTATTTATACATTCTTCATTTTATTCAACATAAATACAATTTATTCATATAATATTCTTCTTTATATTAAAAAAATAATTTCCACTCAATTTATTAGCATGTTTTTTTAACACTAAATATCAAAACATAATATATATTTTTTTTCAATTGGTATGCCTATAAAAATTATTGTCATAAATAATAATAAAAATATCATACAAATGTATCCATTAAATGTAATCAATAAATATACAACCTACACAAAGTTATATAACCTACACTTGTTTTGAGCGATAAAAACGTACAACATACAAAAAGTATACAACTTACATATGTAATTCGACATCAACAACTATATAAATTACACAAAGATACACATATCCTACACATGTGTAGGTTATATGTTTTTCGTATGTAGGTTATATGTTTTTTTATTCTTAGAACAAGTGTAAGTTATATGTTTTCGTGTAGGTTGTATATTATTTATTGACATTTAATGCAAACATGTGTAAGATAGTTTTTTGTATTATTCATCACAATGTAACTACGTGTTGATGAATATTGATATGTTGAGTTTGAAGAAATTTGTTTTGAATAAAAAGAAATTAATGTATGAATAAATTGTATTTGTGTAAGATAAAATTTTTGTATGTATGTTATATGTTTTTCGTGTGTAGGTTATATGTTTTCGTGTGCGTGTGTATTTCATTGATGATACATTTTGTGTGTAGGTTATATGTTTTTCGTGTGTATGTTATATGTTGTCTTATTCTTAGAACAAGTGTAGATTTACGTTTTTGTGTATTTTGTATTTTTTTGTTGATTTTTAATGCAAACACATGTAATATAGTTTTTGGTATTATTCATTATAATGTAAGTATGTTTTGATGGATATTAATATATTGAGTTGGAAGAAATTAGTTTTGGATAGAAAGAAATTTTAATGTATGAATAAATTATACTTGTGTAGGATAAAAATTCAACACAAAAAATAAGTTACAAAAATAAATGAGTTCTTAATATTTTCCAATTATAATAATATAATTAGTTATATTAATTAAGTTGATAAGTATTATGTTTTATTAGTTATATTAATTGAAAAAAGAGAATGATTAATACTTTCTTTATTTAACTTTAAACATTTAAAACTTAAAACAAAACTAGTGGTCTATATTCATTTATTGCATTTCTTACAATAATATAATTTCTCTCTTGAACCATCTCCTATATATATATATATATATAGTTTTTTTAATCTTTTTTTTTGCATTTCTAATCTTATAATAAAAAATATATAAAAAAGAGTTTGTGAGAAATTCAAGTACTGTTTTACAGTATGAAAAAAGCTAAAGAAGCGAAGAAGGATATCTTCTTTTACTAGTATTAGATCTTGAAGTTTGCATGGTCCCTTAATACATGCATGCATGCATGCATATTCATCTTTATTAAAGCCAAATATTTCGTGCCCCCTCTTTATTCACAAACATCGTCTTTAAATCTCGTTGTACAGTTCTCCATGTGAGGTTTTCTGATTTTGTATTTATCCAAAAATAAACACATTGTATAGAATTGCTGATTACATTATACATATATGGACCAACAAGCGAACATAAAAAGTATATATATCTACCAATATATTTTTAGTATATGATCACTAACAACTTGCTAAGGGGCTTAGGTAGCTTTAGGGAAACGGGTTCGGTCGAACCCGTACAAATTTTTGTTTTAGTGTGCTACATTATTGTATTTTGATATCGCACTCGTAGAAAACCCAAGTGATAAACAATCAGTCGTCCATTACTTGAAATTTTCTGAACCTGTAAGAAAAATTTTTTGACTCACCAAGCTGGCTAGTAGCAAATGCAAAAGCATAAGTTTAGTATATGAACTATATTAAACACATTTTCACAAACCCAAGTCTATAAACATAAAGGTTTGACCATATAATTTGGTAAAAGCCCCACCATTTATATTGATTAATTATTAGCTGTAAAATTCGGATTCTTGGGCATTGGAATTGCCGATTACTCGGTCTTTGGACCTTCATCTTGGCGACTTATTCCAACTCAGTCATTGTACTCGGCCACGGTCAAACTCGGTCTTACTTTGGCAGCATCAATTTGACTTTTTTAGTAAAATATATTAAAAACAAGCTAAAAACCTTAATTCTATTACAAACATGATTAATTGTTTCAATTTGTTATTTAAACATGTATCATTTTGAACTATACTTATTTATCATAAGAATTATGTTTATTTTGACGTAAATTATGCTTGTTTTGACATATACCAATAAATAATTTTTGCTATATTTATCATATCCGAATACTTCATCCAAGAAGATTGGCCGCCTAAGGACTTTTACAACATTTATTATTATTTTTTGTGTAGAATAACAAACCCACCCAACCCCCACCTCCCCCTAAACCGAAATATAAAATATACAATTTAGAGCATCTCTAATATAACACTTTCTAGCACCTATAATGGACATGAAACCAACATGGAGGAGATATAAATGATAGACGAATGAGCAAAATGCACATCCGTCTATGGATCCATCAAGACACGTAGTACAGTTACATGGATTCATTCAACCTCGCATCTAACACATCCGACATAGCGTCCATTTTTATGCTCTAATAACAAAATAGAAAGAAAAATGTTGTAAACATAATTTAACATCCAAACTTACCCAAAATGACAAAATAAAACTACTACACCAACTTCATTAGTTTCCATACGCACTTTTTGTGCAACCTTAGCTTTTTAATCTGGTGCTTGAAAGTATATATCACACGTATTTGTAAGGCCTCGTTACTGGTAGCCCTACTTTGGTGTTGGATTTACTCGTAAACACAGTTCTAAATATCAGAGTTAATTAAAAACTTTCGTAGAATAATATAAAATATCAACAGTCATTACAAACATTCATAACTTGTCTTTAAAACATAACTTAAACATGTCTTTTAGTTCAAAACATTAACAAATAATATTCAGATGCCAGCTTCTTTATTCTACCGCCATGTGTCCCCGCTCAAGCCGGCTGTCTCATTCTACTCACCTGCGCGCATACTAAAAGTCAGCTACGCTGAGTGAGTTCTAGTAAATCACATAACATACAATTCGTACACTTACCTTCAATTATGCATCCGACGATACATAATAATTACGTTACTATTTTACTTTCATTACATAACTTCATACATACATACATACATACTTTATTACTTTCATACTATATATTTACTGTCCATTCTATCTCAGATATTATTAGGGTCTGATCCCTCTTTCCTTTGTCTATCTCAGATATTATTAGGGTCTGATCCATTTCTTGTCTATCTCAGATATTATTAGGGTCTGATCCCTCTTTACTTATCTATCTCAGATATTATTAGGGTATAATCCATTTCTTCTCTATCTCGGATATTATTAGGGTCTGATCCCTTTCTTCTCTATCTCAGATATTATTAGGGTCTGATCCCTTACTTCTTCATCTTCGTACATTATGTCTTTACATACCCGTAACATACATAACATTCTTTACACTTTCATACATATATCTATCATACACATCCATCTATCATATACATACCTCCCTTGTCAATACGCGCAATATCCGAAGATCGTTCATGTACCGATAAGCTTTCGATCACATTCAAGATATACATAATTAACATATGAATCATACGTGGAATACACTTACCATTTTATTTTCATTAACTACCTTATCACATTTTCCATTAAAATTTTAAATTATTTTTCTAATTCGCTAACTCTTCTCTATAACGAATTAAGCCTAATTCGTTATCCTTTGATCTGATTCATTATGTTTTCTTCCTTAATTCGTTATCTGTATTCGTCATCTTATCCTTTGATTCGCCATTCCAATTCGTTATCTGAACATGACTTGATTCGTGGTCTAATTCGTTATTGGAGCTTAGCGAACTGGTGAGTAACGAATCACCTGATTTGTTACCTGGTTAGCTATCCTAGTTCGTTAGTCTACTTCGTTAACTTGATGTAACGAACTGGGTGAGCTAATTCGCTACCTGGACATGACGAATTGCATCACTCTTAACGAATCATCCCTGTTCTTATCCAGGCTTTGACTTAGAGTCAAAGTCAAAATTGCCAAGAACACGAATCAGTCAACATATACCAAATCTACAATTAAACCTTCATTTCTCAACAAAATATCACGATTTGGGTATCAATGAACTCGGAATCATAGCTCCTACAAACCCTAGGTGTCCAATCGGCCAAACATTCACGTTTAAAGGGTGCGATTTGGGCATATATATACGGGTTTCTTTAGGTTTACAATTAACCCATCAAATGTTAATCAATTTCCATAAGATTTGTTGTTTTGGATTCGTTTATAACAAACTAACACAGATCTATGATTTCCCAAATCAAACCGAACCTATATGAATGATTTCTAATTATAAACGTACCTTAAACGAGTCGAACTACGAACACGAGCTGGTCCTTGATGTTGTTTTGGTTCTTCACGTCGATCTAGCACCAACAAGCTCGGGTTCTCGTCTTTGGATTTTGGTTCGGGTTATAGGATGATGTGTGTGTTTTGGAAGGTGTAGGCTAAGGTGTAGAGATGGATGAAAATGGAAAGGATTAGAGTTTAAGGGGTATTTATACTCTTTTAAGCCCATGGACCTAAGGCCCATTCCATCTTATATTCCATATTTTAAAGTCCAAGCCCAACCGTGTACAGTTTATTATCTAAATCGATAAACGACACAACATAAAATAAACGAAATTTATATTATTATTATTATAACCAAAAGTAGGATCTTACAATATTTAACCACGCGAATTAAGTGAGTATATGGGGATTCAAAAATCCAAAAACATTTAGAAACCTTATACAATAATAAAACATAAAAACAAAATTTTCTAAACATGAATTATAATTAGAATCGTTATATAGCATCTTTGTCCATGCAAACTAATATAACACTACCCACAATGCTAACACTCATTCTACCCACAAATGTATTATATACATAGTCATCCATCACATTAGTTTTTTTTTTTTCAACAATCAGATTTTACCTCTAATGCTTTTAAATCCATTCTTTCCACATATACTCAATTTATAACCACCCGCATGTGAATGGCTTTCATGACATTCAACTCCAACACGCAAGCGTAGCCCCTACGCAAGACTTTTGCATTTGGCCATTTGCCCCCACCAATGGGAGGCCGGCTAGAAACGAGCTGTTATTGGCCACTTTATGTTGCGGTGAGTCTTGGTGTATTAAACTGTTTAGTTGTCTAGTTGGCATTGAGATTAATGGCTAGCAATTAACTTTATGCAAAGCTTTGTAGTGAAGGAAGTCATGTAGAACAGAAGGTCGATCAGGATGGTTCCTTTACACGCGATTATTATGTTGGTAAGAGGGGACATATATGATCCTTAAAGTTATTTTCTATATATATGTAGATTTCCATAAAGAGAGATGGTTCCATATCAATTTACACATGCCAAAATAACAACATGCATAGTTCTTAATTTTACGTTACTCCTTGTTAAAAGATAGATTTGAGTGCTTGACCAGTTAAATAATTAGAAAACTTGATTTCTATTAAGTGATTTTTTCTTTATTAGTGATATCTTTAATATAAAATTTATTTATAACAACACTCTTAATGTATATAAACATTTTAATCATCAAATGACACATGTAAAGACCCAACTCTTATAATAATCCATCTATTAGGTAATCTGATCGACCACATAGACATAGTTATAATACTTTAATCATCAATTTGTAGTTGACTGATAATTAAGAACACTTTAATCATCAAAACACCGACCCGTATGTATATACACTTTAATCAGCACTACCTAAACTTTTTTAAAATAATGTTCGAAACTGTCGAATTAGTGAGCTTTCTTTACACTTAGACGAGATATCGGTCGTTCATATAGATTTTGACGCTTCATTCATATTGACTCACCCCGAAACAAAATCAAGGATTTTAATATAAATTCTTTTATATGAATTTAAACTTGAAAGTTTATTTTGAAGCACACATTGATCAGTTCCCTTTAATGGACCCTTAATCAACACATTAAATAAGATATATATATATATATATATATATATATATATATATATATATATATATATATATATATATATGTTTATTAAACTACATTTGCGCTATACATCTCATTTGTTCGAAATGATTTTTTAAGTACAATTATTAATTTGTTGGTGTCGTTTAGTAGCACCATACGATAAGTTGATTAACTTCCACTGAAGTTAACATCATCTTTCTTAAAATATCGAATGTGCAAAATTTGATAATAATAGTTTTACGAGGCCCTTATATTTTTTAAAGGACATTATGTTATGTGATAGATCTATCATTTATAATTATGGTTGAGGTTTAGAAACCTCACATAAATGGTTACATGATAAAATCGTGTATTTAAAGGTTTACAGAAGGGTTTACAATTCACATGCTACTTGTCGAATCTACTATGTACTGTAATTCTCTAAATTAATAATTTTGGATTTGATATTTAACGAACACTACATAATTTACCTATTATATATAAGCTACATGAAGTTGTAGCTGCGGAATTTACATCTATAAAAGTATATTATGATATAAAAAATACTTTATTTCGTTATAAACATGTGTAGAAATAGTTTACGATAAAAAAAATAGAAAAAAAACTTGATTTTGAAGACATCACTTTTCAATATATTTTATATCGCAGTACTAGTACTGAGAAAGAAACTAAGTATTGCAACGTCTAAAATAGATCGTTCCTTTGGAAAGAATCATTAAAAGAATTTCTTTATATCTATTCTAAGTGTTCTATTTTGTAGGACTAAATGATATATGGATAGCTTACAAAATATATTTTCTATTGTCGTTCTTTTTTCTATATAAATAGCTAATGTCTGCTCGCGTGATTTGGAATAGAGTACTATTACTCTATCTAAAAAACATGAAGCTGCTCCAGCTAAAAACTTTTAATTGATATCTGAATAGACTAGGTTGCAAAATATAAGAGTTTTTGTATCAATCTAAAGAAATGTTTTTATAAGATCCAAAAGGTCCGTTGAGCACCTCCTAGCTATGTCATAATATATCTGAACACTTGCTCCGGATCGACAGCTCAAGATCATAATTGCTCTAGTGAATAACTAAAGAAAATAGATAGATATAAGAATTAAAAAAAGAAAAGAAAAAAAGAATGGCTGTTGAAGAGAAGTTATAAAAAAATGATTTAATGAAATATTATTAAAAATATAATGTGCTAAAGATGTATATTATTTATAGTATAATAGGTGAAACTGAAACTTTAAAAAAGTGTACCGAAGAGGAATTGCCTCCCCATTAGAATACGAGCCAGGGCCGGCCCAAGGGTGTGCAGGGTAGTTGACGGGCATAGGCCCGACACCCTGCTAGACCCGAAACTTTTTTATGTATTTTTTATGAAAACAAATATGTATAATCAATGTTTCAGCACGTACAATTACATAAACACTAGTTTGGTCTAGTGACAAAGAGGTATGACATATAACCAAGAGGTTGTGGATTTTAGTCTTATTTAAGACATTTTTAAGTTTATTTTTATAAAAAAATGTTTTACAGAACTCAAATAATAACCAAGTAAGCTCATTTAAAATTAAATTGTTTAAACCCAATAAAATGTTTCTTTTTACTTAAAGGTCTAAAATATTTCGCCTTTGACCCAAAAAAAATTTCGTCTTCTCAGAGTCGGGCCTGATACAAGCATGGTTTTACAATCGGATACATGACTTTAATTACCCATACCATTCTATCGTCATCCTTGCTAAGTGCCATCTTATTAAATACAACATTATTAAACAACCACAATGACAGTTATTTAAAGAAATAAAATTGTGAATTTGTTTATAGTTTGAAAAGTAACGCCGTGATTCACGTCATAAAACTATTACGAAAATAATTAGAGTTTACACATCATGTTTGGATTATTCTTTTTAAGTAAATGCCTCATGTTCAAATTTACACGTATAACTTATTTCACTAGGCATTTTACATTAGGGGAAAAAACACCTATTTATAATATATTTATTACTTTTAAGGATTTACAGAATAATCGGAAGTTGAAGCAGGGCGGGAGGAATGCACCAACGGCGTTGCTAACACTGTCAAACATGAGTTACTTAGAGCCTTCGTTGCGAGGCTTCTTTCCTGGTCACATCACCTCTTTGAAGCCCCTACGGCTGCACTACTACATCGCTTCAAGAATTGGGGTGTTGCCCCTTGGGGCTTTCTTTTGGCAATGACATTTTGTAAAAACAATGTAAAGGTAAAAAAACAAATAGGGAATCCTTTTTATTTTCAGTCAATCACCATCACCTATATCATATAATAATTTATTTATATAAAAAAATATTATTTAATTATATAAAATGAGTTTAACCATTACACAAGTTTTTTAATTGGGCATTTTCCACCTACGTAGTAGTGATACTGACGGGGCGTTTTTCACATTTTTATGAAACCATTAAAGATTTTTATATTTTGAAAAGAAATATATTCATTAATAAAAAACAACGATACAAATACCCACGGGGTCTAGCAAGAAGCTAGACTCAACCACCCCTAAAATAGACCATACACCCGATTACATTTATTCTCGCCCAACCTGGTTACACTTTAAACCTACACCAATCCTCCCACAATAATGAAGTTCCAACCGATCTATGTTTTATCCAAACGTAAACAAGCGTCTTGATGTAACATCCCGAAATTTCTAAGAATATTATAATTAAATAAATTAATATCAGTGGGAAAGTTTACTCGGGTTAGTCGGAAAATAATTAATAGAGTAGAAGCTATTATGGGTCGGGCTAGTGTTGGGTAATGGATATGGGTTATGGACTTGGGAAGGAAGAGACCATGGGCTTAAGCCCATGATCCATAATTATATAAACCTTAATCCCCATTTTCCATTCATTTCACACATAATCCATACACCACCAAAACACACACTTAGCTCTCTCTCATCCTACTCTCTCTAGCCGAAATCAGAGGAAGAAGAAGGATAATCGATTTTCGACCCAAGGTAATGATAGTTTAATATTGTACGAGCCTAAAACGTTAGTTATAGTCACGTAACGACGAGCCGACACCGTTAAACCGTTTAAATCACAAGATCCGGGTGGAATCGGGTATAAACCGGACCTAAGATGAGTTTAGGGATCACCCTAGCTCAAATCTGGATCAAAACGGGACGAAAAACGATGAAAACGGTGGAAGAACGAATGAGATCTCGTTTTTCCGGCGAAAACGCGGTTTTCCGGCAATGACGGCGCCGGAAAGGCGGCGCCGGAAAAGATAAAGGTGTCAGGGAATGTTCCCTGACCTAACCCTAGTTCGCTAAGGAAACTTAGAGAACTAGAGGGTGATTCGTTAGCTAGTTCGCTAAGGAAACTTAGAGAACTAGAGGGTGATTCTTTAGCTAGTTCGCTAAGGAAACTTAGAGAACTAGAGGGTGATTCGTTAGCTAGTTCGCTAAGGAAACTTAGAGAACTAGAGGGTGATTCGTTAGCTAGTTCGTTATGGGAGCTTAGCGAATCAGAGGATGATTCTTTACCCAATTCGTTAAGGGCAAAGTAAAGAACTAGGAGTTTAATATAAAGACAGAATGGTCCCTGGACTTAGAAAGGAATGAGATAATTACATAGTAGCCCTTGGACTTTGATAATTTATGAAAGATGCCCTTAAAGGATTAACGAGTAACGATTAACTAACCGGGTAATTATTCAATGAAGTAAAATCGGCTTAGACACGTAAGACTAATTAAGTAGTAATGAGGATGGCTAGAGTAGTATTTGATATTCAATTATTAAACAGTTAGACGCGCGCAGCTCGAGAAGGAATAATCAGTAGCCGAAGAAGTAACCAAGTTCAGGTGAGTTTCTAGCCCCATTCCTTGTTATGTTTTTGGGGCTGTGTGCATACTCGATGTGTTGTTAATACATTTATCCTAAGTGATAAGTGTATGCCATATGTGATATATGTGATAGATATGAATGATTGCTTGTCGGTACGTGAACGATCTTCGGATATTGCTCGTATCGACAAGGGGTATGGTTGTTAAATGAATGATGTAAAGAACGCCTAGAGTGTTCTTATGCTATAATGTAATTATTGTATATGTGAAGTATGTGTGTACAGGTACACTAATGGTATGTGAGTCCTACGTTCGACATAGTAAGTTAGGATGGCGAATCCCTCTAACTTCTGTTAGACATAGACTTGGCAGGTGATGGGGTAGTTAAGGACTGCGGGCCTTACATGTGATGTAGATGATAGATGTAAACGTAGATAGGGACGGTGGGCCTTATACGTGTTATAGGAGATAGACGCCAACGTAGAAAAGGACTGCGGACCTTATACGTAATGTAGATAGGCATCAGCACAGGAAATGACTGTGGACCTTATACGTGCTATATTTGTGTTGTGTTAGCATAGGGGAGGACTGCGGACTTCGTACGTGCTATGGTTTAGGTTGCAACATAGGGAAGGACTGAGGACCTTGTACGTGTTGTCAATATAGGATGGTACAGGAAAGGACTGCGGACCTTGCACGTACCATAACTGGTGAACATAGGTAAGGACTGCGTACCTTTTACGTGTTTACGATCTTGAGTACAGGTATAGACGGCGGACTATGAACGTACTCTCGGTAGACTGAGGTTAGTGATTGTATATATATATGTATGTATGTATGTATGTATGTATGTATGGTAGTAGGGTAACGGATTAAGTATGGATATGTATCTTCGGATATGTATTGTATGGCGTCCGATTAACTAGAACTCACTCAGCGTAGCTGACTTTTAGTATGCACGCAGGTGAGTAGAATGAGACAGCTAGCTTGAGCGGGCGCATGGTGGGCGAATAGGAGACTGGCATCTGAAGACTCAAGATGTTTTAATGTTAATTGATGTTTAATTTGAAAGATAAGAATGTTTAATTAAGACAAGTTTTGGATTGTTGTAATGTTTTATGAAAGTTTTTAATGTTCCGCGAAAGTTTTAATTACTCTGATTTGTAAGAACTGTGTTTATGAGTAAATCCGACGCTAAAGTAGGGCTACCGGTATCGGGGCCTTACACTTGATTTCACCCACTATGCTTTCCACCATAATCAGTTTGCCATTAAACACCATATCATTTCTTGTATTCCAAAGACACCAAATCGACCCTAAACAAATGGCATGAAAAATCTTCGCTTTACGCTTTGTAAAATTAGTAAGTTTATACAAATCAAAAAAATCACGAATGTTGAGAGTAAAGATGCATGGAATCTTACACCATGACAAAACCGTCTGCCAAACTAGTTGTGCCACCCCGCAAGACTCGAAAAGGTTTTCAACCGTCTCATTATATCACCACAAACCGGAAAAGAAACCGAACCAACAACAATGTTTCTCTTGACCAACAATGTTATTACCGGTATTCTCTCCAACTCAATTCTCCAATCCAATATTCTTACCTTTATCGGGACCCAATTATTTATTTTCATAGTTTCTATATAATGTAGAGAAAAAAACAAAACATCATTACATTAGAATCTTTATATCTAACCGCTTATATTCAACTCTCTATATTTCGTTGTGAAAAGTGGTGAAACTTCCTTTAGGCTCGAGAGTAGTGTAAATTTACCTTTTCTCGTATGTAAATTTTTTATATAAACTATAAATTTACCCATTTTTATCCGAAAGTGTTAAGTTCTTACGTTTTCGATCAAGTTTTGCTACAAGTTAAAAAAATTAATAAAGTAACCACATATATAAAAATGGAGGAAGACTTTAAAAATACAAAAAATAATGATGTTATTGTTAACATCAAACACTACTAAACTTGAGTTGCTTCTAGATCAATTTAATCAGAAACTACACGTTCATCATCCCTAATTTAATCTCATATACTTGATTGGTTTTTCATTCCAAAACAAAAACAAAATGATTGATTGGTTTTTGCAGCACCACCAGTTGTCTCTTGTTTTGTTGTGGAAACAAACCACTCATCACTCCCTTTTCCTTTTCCCCCAACTTTTCCCATTATTTTAATTCCATTCCCATCTATTTATTCACCTCTCATCCATCCCTCTAAAACCTCTTCCATTCCATTAATCCATTCATTTCATTTCCATTCCATTCCATTCCTTTGTCACATTCATATTCATCAAATCAGTCATTCATTTAACTTCAATTTCATACTTCTAGTCTAGGGTATGCATGTTTCCATATTATTATTAAGAGTTTAATGTCTCCTGTTCTCAGCGAAATCCTCCTGTCCGGCTTTACCATTAACTCCTCCCTTCGTCGCCGGACCCATCTCGTTCAATCCTTATCCGTTGTCTTCCTTTATTGGTTCTACGTCTTCTCATGAACTAGTTACCTTCATTCGTTTCATTTCGGTTCGTTTCTTAAGTCCTAAATACTTAAATTAACTTCTTTTTACAACGTCAGCTATATTATAAAAAAAACTATCTAGTAAGAAACCAGACAGAACAACGATACATAAAAAAAAGAAGGTATGGCTACGTCAAGTGGTAATTCGTCTCATATACAAAACTCGGGATCCAAATCGGATTTGATGGATCAGAAGAAGCGGAAAAGGATGCAATCTAACCGCGAATCAGCACGGAAATCAAGGATGAGGAAACAAAAGCATCTGGATGATTTGACTGATCAAATCAACCAGATGAAGAAACATAACGCACAGATTCTGGCGGCTATTAACGTCACCACACCGCAGTATTTTAAATTGGAAGCGGAGTACTCGGTTCTTAGAGCTCAGATGGTTGAGCTTAGCCAGAGGTTGGATTACCTTAATCAAATTGTTAATCACTTGAATAACAATTGTACAACCACTCATTGCACCAATGATATAGGAACCACTGGTTTCTTTGAGTTTGATAATCCTTGGAACTTGATGTATGCTTCTGCTGAGATGTTACAATATTAGGTTATGTTGTGCTTTGATTGGTTGTACTTTTAGGTTTGGTTAATGATGATGGTTTAAGTTGGCTGTTTGTATGTTAAAATCAAGGATTGCATGCCTTGATTTTGTATTTTTCTTATTAAGTATTATGTCTTTTTTTTTATGTTGTTAAAGTTATGTGGGTGTCATCATATTGGAATAAAACTAATTAATTTTTATTATCTTTGTTGATTGGCTTCTTTTGCTAGTGACATAATATGGTGATTTGAAATTTTGAATGGTCCATATATTGATAAGTATTGATGTAGTGTTTGAATGCATTGTATATTTGTATGTTTAGAATTAATGGATGATTGAGATAATTTTGTGTTGCTTTTAAAAGTTTTTAAGACTTGTAAAATTTGTACCAAGGAATATAACATAACCATTTGCTCACAATAGGCGTCTACGAGTTCATCAATAGAAAGAGCAAAGAGTCGTCGCAAGAAGAGACCATGTGAAAATGTTCTGATGGGATACTAAGTTCTTCGCTTCAATGCACTCTGGACCGCTGATGATTATGTATAGGATGATGCATGAATTGACAAATCCTAGTGATGGTTACATAACAAGTCGGATCAAATTAAAGATATTTTAACTTTTGACATTGATACTGATTCATGTAAGATGTTACTTTGTTATTTTAAATTGAATTCAAGTACTTTAGATTCACCATAAATTATGATTTAAGTAACATATTTATTAAAGATTGTAAATCGAAATGGATTCCACTTTCCAAGTTCAAGATTTTTATATATGATTATATAATCACATACATGTGAAGGAGCAGTGGGATGTTTCATGGTTGAAATTTTCTATTGTATTATTTTGCATCTTTGACTACAAATACTTTTTAGAGGAATATGCTCACCTAGCCAGCCCATACATCACATGCAAACCCTTAATTTCCAATCTATGCAAAAGGTACCAGCTTTAAATCAAATCAAATGTACAAGGAAAACATGTTCTTAATTATGTCATTCACTTGAAGTAAAGCAAAAAGGGTGCTAGAGCCTAAGATAAGAGCTAAATGTACATAATATTATTATATAATATAATTACAAAGTTTGGTGTCACAAAGTTAGACTGGGCAACTTTGCGGCACCTTATTGGCCATTTTTAGTTTGTTTTAGTTTTGGTCCGTAACAAACGTAACGAAAATCGTCCTAACACTTATTGGTTTTATTTGGTTTGTTTTAGTTCCGGTTCATAACAAACGTGCCGGAAAATCCCGATTGGCAACTTTGCGGCTCCTTATCGGTCCTTTTTAGTTTGTTTTAGTTTCGGTCCGTAACAAACGTAACGAAAACCGTCCGAACACTTATTGGTCATTTTTGGTTTGTTTTAGATTCGGTCTGTAACAAACGAAACGAAAACCGACCGAATGTAGTTTTGTTTTGGTTTAGTTCCAGTGCCGTAACAAACGTAGCTAAAATCGCCCGAATGCTGATTTTGTTTTAGTTTCGATACCGTAACGAACATGAATAAACCAACCGAATTTGCTAAGATTCACCGTCTCAACGCCCGAGATTGGCAACGGTAGGGTTTTACAAACGACCGAGTTTTACCGGCCAACGCTACTTGGTTCGTCGCCTCAAATTTTATTATTTTTTTGTTTTCATTTTGGATTTAGTTCCCGTACAATAACACACGTGACTGAAACCGACTGAATTCGCGTCGACTTACCACCTCACCTCTTGCGACCGATAACACTTGGGTTTACCATTGCTCGGGTTTTACAAACCTGCCCCGGCGCAACACGCCGGGTAAAACCCTAGTTTAGGGATAATCATAGAAATTTCAAAAAATGTTAACATTTGTTGTTTAGTTTTCTAACTAATGTAATGGTGGTTGTTTGTAGTTTCTAATTTACGTAATGTTTATTGGCTAAGTTGTGGATCACCTAGTGCTTGGTTCTCAATTTAGAAGCTCTTGTTAGTTCTTATTATTTGTTAAAATAATCTACACTAATTTCTTGAATATGCTTCATAATTTTGTACTTTTGGGAGATGATTAAAGTTCGATGGCCACTAATCACCCTCGTGATTTAATCGAACTGAATATTCGACCCGTTTTAAATAGACCATATAAATGTAGCAACTTAACCATTCGCTAGAAACCTTACATGCATTAACTTAAGAAACTGTCTACTTATACTTAATTAACCATTCCACAATTCTTCCTAACTTCACCGTTATACCCAATGAGGGGATTAATGTTTCCCATTTTAACCGTTGATCTAGCAAACTGGTCGAAAAAAAGAGCATCATCCTCCGCAAACGCTTTCACTAGATACATAGTGTCCTCAACATTTCCAGACAGAAGCACTTGATCAGAAGTTAAAAGTCCTTTTCCCAGCATAATAAGTTGAAAATATGTATTATCAAATCTTGCAGGTGATGCAAAATCTAGAGGAGAAATGTTGTTATCTCCACCAAATTGTGGACAAACGGTTTTTACCCGTTGTAGTATGTCACCTCTAAAGTTGAATCTGGTTGATTGTTGCCATCTTGATTGTATAGCCTTTGCTTAAATGAAGTGCATCTTGCCATTCCTATAGTATGAGCTCCTGAAAAAGTTAATTATTTTTATATGTTAGATTTATATATATTTGTTGTATAAATGTATATTATGTTAGTTTTTTACTAACCAGAAAGTGAGACCAAGTCAGCTTCATCAAGGCCTTGTTGCCGAAAAAGTGTGATAAGGTTTTCGATGGTGGAGTTTGGCGGTGGAAGGTTATTGTTTGAGCCGATGAGGCTTGCTTGTGTAGCGTCCCTTCGTCCTAATGGTAGTTCCCAGTTTGGTCCACCGCTCTATGACGGATTTGGAAGCAAGTTTTGGTTAGTTTGATATTATTTTAGAACACTAGCATTATAGAAAGATATGAGGTTTAAATGCATACTAGAATCGTTGAACCGCGAGCAGAAAGTGCAAGAATGTCTGCACAAGAAACGGTCTCGGGGCATATTTCTTCTAGCTTGGATTTGATCGCGTCGATCACTTCAAATCCTCTAATTGAATTACTATTAGGCCCCGAGTTCTTTTCGCTTGCAAATTCTTCACTATCATCCAACAAGATAGAAGCATCACATCCCTGAGACATAAACAAACATATGATATTAATTTGATAGGGAGCTTATCCAAGAGTTAGCCGATTCCAATATTATCCAACTAGACATGGAAAATACGACATAAAAGGGCCCAACATAAAATGGACATAGCTTGGGCTCCAAGTGGAATTAAGGGCCCACAAGCAGTGGAAAGTGTGGCAAACTTCATAAATGGTTTGGCCTAGCTGTCAAACCCGAATTTCATCAATTAGGGATCCGATTTTATCTCTCTTTAGTGTAAAACACGTATATCACTAATGTCTTAATTTATGTGTTTATTTATAAACAATTTGTAATTATAAACATTTGGCAACACATGTCAGTTTATAAATTCCCTACCATCATTTAATGTTTTAATCATAGATGTAATTATGCCGTTTTTTTAAAGAATTTGTTACTCCCCAGACATATTGGCGGCGCAAAGATATATGATCACCTGATTACCCTGGGGTACTCTATGGAGATAGATTCAGCAACATTTGTTAAGAGGTGCAAGGTTTGTCAACTACAAGGCAACCTCATACATGCTCCAGCCGTGGAGCTCCCTACCCATTTCAAACTTGTGCCCTCGATTTCATCGGGAAAATAACCACTCCCTCGAGGGGAAAATGTTTCATTTTAGTAGCAACAGAGTTGTTCACCAAATGGGCAGAAGCAGTTTCACTACGCCGAGACAACTCTCTTTCAAGTTGAGCCAATGCACTTGTAGCTTTCTCGAGCGCTGCTGAAGTCTGGGCGTACTCCTCGAGATGATGGGTATCAAATCTTGCCTTGGCAACTGCACCCAGCCTGGCATGAACCCATCTCAGATCAAACCCAAAGCACCCCTCCATATCTCGAACGTCCTTCTGAATGTCTTCAAAGACATCAGCTGGTACCTCCCCCATTACATAAGCAAAAAGTTTGAAGATTATTGGGAAAAGCATGTCTACCGCGTATCCTCGAAGTTCTCTTCTCTGGGGTTGGAAAAAGTTTAAGGGGAAGTTGTCCAGATGGATTCCATAAGGATGGATGTGGTGCGTTGAACACTAAGGCCTCTCCACTCGACGTAATCAAGATTTCTACTCAAACCCAACTAAGCCCTGAGGACACCTTCTGCTCGGAGGGCACAATCCAGCATTTCTTACAAAGTCTTACAACGGATGTGAGCTTAACAACCCTCGTGCCATGCCCAAGCCCTTACCTTCGCCCTATACCGAAAGATATTAGTTCATTGATCAACTACCACTTGATCCCCTAGGTAAAGGAATTTCTCTAAGGTGCCAAAGAGTCCCCTCCTAATATTTGGGAGTCTTAATGCATGCATGTATCATGAAACAAGATAATATAATCACCTGAACAAAGCAGTCATGAAAATGAAGCCTTAGTAAAGAAGCAGCCATTCTTGGCTCTTCAGCAATGACACTCTCAAGTATAGACATGACAATGTCATTAGCTTGAGGGCATGTGAAACTATAGAATTCCGGAGAAAGACCATAATACCCTTGGCCGCCACCAAAAGGCCCATCTCCGCCTCCTCCAAAGTTATATCCCGGAAAACCAAAACATATACCGCAAGACGGGAGCAAAATTACCATTAATTTAAAAGTAGTGTATAGAAAGGAACCCATTGATGAACCTAGTAGAGTGTACTTTGTGAAAAAATATTGAATGATCATGAAGAGCTTATAAAGAGTGGCTCAAGATCACCAAACCCAATTACCACTAGTAGGTTACTATGACCATTTCAATATACATACATAGTTACATACTACATGATATACCCTTTTAAAAATGATCATTGAGTAGGTGTTTTTGGTGAAACCATGACAAGTTTTCGGGGCCATATACGATACAAGATCTTACCTAAGCTTAAAGTGAAATTGTGTTAGGTTGAATGAAACCGGTAAGAATGTGTTAGGTACTTATATCATTATATCAAGAGACAGGACGAAAAGAAAACGTTACTGTTTTATAACAGAATATTGAAATTATTAGGTGTTGTAAGTTTATATAGAGTGGTTTGATTTAATGTTACCTGCTACACAATAAAAAGATGGATCTTATGTCATAGTTCTTTATATTTATAATTGATCAAATTAGGTCCGGTAACAAGTAAAAGTGAATAATATTTAAATAATATATAGAGATATTTAAAAGTTGTATCCTAAATTGACATACTAAAGTTATTTTCATTACGAAGGAAACTACAAATTAAAGTTATGTATTCTTAGCAGATGTTTTTTTATCTTTTTGTATTATTATGATTACTTTTTCCTTTGGTTTACAAGAAAAATAACGTTTTCATTTTAGAAGTTAAAAAGTAACGTGAATGACACCTTGTGTCATATATGGAAATGTTAAGTTTTCAAGAAAATGCATATTAAATCATGAGCATTATTACAGTTGAGCAACTATTTGTTTTTTCGTTCTTGACGTTAAATATATAATGGCTATACGCCTATATATGGGATAAGGTAGTGTGGGGTGTAGGAAAATTTGTATTATTAGGTAATGTAATATATTATGTAAGCTATGGCCCATGATCATGATTAGTTCGAATGTTTAATTAAAACTATTTTTTTTTTCAAAACAATGTTTTCAGATATTACTGTTTAACTTAGTTTCCATTTTTTATTGTAAAATATAGTGTTTGAATTAAATACAAATGAAATTAACGTGTTAAATGTGAAATTCAAGTAGAATATTTATGTAATTACATCATATAATGTAATTACATCATAGAGTAATTATATGATGTAATTACATAATTACTCTACTTAATTCTCATGTTTAGCACGCTAATTTTATTACATTAATTTTCCTAGTAAAATATATATCTTTGTCTAATTGACAAAAGCATCCAAAAATTGGTTCACTCTCCTGTAGACAAATATAAATATCCTCAACCTTCAAAAGCAAATACAACTTGGGCTAGGAAGGGTGTTATTTGCCCGAAACTAGCAAACGAAAAGGACTTGACGAGTTGGATCATATGGCGAACTGAACATGCGATTTAGCCAAGCTATCAGACCCAAATTTCTTCACTTAAGGCTCCGATGTCGTCACACAAGATTTTCCAACAATTTGGTCAATTTCCAATTCTCTACCTTTCCTCTTAACCTAATACGCGTAATTATTTCACGCATCTATTTATGAATTTTATCTCAAAAAATTATTAGTCTGTATAATTTTGTCAATTTATTAAGCCCATCATGTTTTGGATTCTTCATAAAAAGAACCTCATGTAATGTTTTTGGCACTCAAAATTTTAGTATAAAGAAATACCTACAACACTAAAAGATACGAGTAGTTCATTCGTCTTTGACCTCTACATTTGGAGTTGCTCCAATTACTACATATTTTTACTACGTTGTTTCATTGTATTTTGACAAGTCAAATCGGCACGTTAGCCAGATTTTCAACACATGAAAACATGTTTAAACGAGTGAATTGTGGTTTTCATCCTTATGGTTTGTCCGAATCTACGGTTTTAGTCCAATAATTTCAATTTTGCGACTTTCATCCCTGTGGTTTCATTTTACTTGCAATTAAACCCGACCCAGTAACCCCATTAAGTCTAGTCATTAAACCCATCAGCATGCCCTTCACGTGAGAGACAGTTTATTCTTTATTCCCAAAATACACCCCAGCCCCTCACGTGAGGGTGCTTACAAATTAGACGGAGTTTTATTTGGGGAGAAAAAGAACAAAACTACCTCACGTGAGGGGCACGTTGACGGGTTTAACAACCAAACTTAACGGGGGTAGTGGGATCGGGTTTAATTGCAAGTGAAATGAAACCACATGGATGGAAATCGTAAATTTGAAACTATTAAACAAAAACCACATGTTTTGACAAATCACTGGGACGAAAATCACAGTTTACTCCTAAAGATTTTTCATACAATATTTTGGGATAATTTTAAGTCTCATGAGGTTGACAATCTTGGTCAGAATCTCACTATCATACACTGATCTGAATGACTTATACTTCTGATCAAACTATGTTTGCCAATATAATATGAAAGTCTTGAAAACCAGTTCAAATTTCAAGAAAGTGATGATCTTGTTAGGGAAAATAAAGAACCTATCTTTCCAAAGAAAGACAGAAGAGGTCATAAATGTCATTAAGTTTTCCATTTCAGACCCCTCATGGCCATTTTCATAAACTTCCAAACTGAATAAATGTCTACAAGATTTTTATGTATAACTAATCATGCTAAAAAACATCTAAATCTAGCAATGTCACATGCACCTACCCTTGTCTACAATGCAACAACCTATATCAATTCAAATCAATTTACCATAAAGGACACAAAGTAGCCTGCTACCCTATCAAAATTGGACCTTTAATAGTTTAATGCCACACATGTTCTAAACAAAATAACAAGTTTTATAACTTTATTCATCCAATGAAGTCATAATATCTTTACTAGACTGATCTTTGATAAAAATATATACTATTAAGTTCTAAACAAAACACCACCTATATACATATCCCTATATACATACATACATACATGCATACATAACTATGCACAACTGCTTCACAGATTCAAACAAAGATCAGCATAAGTGTGTTGTGTACACTTCTTTACTATAACTAAATTGCACCTTTTATATATATAGTTATACCACAAAATCAGATAACAACTGAGGCTCCACAAACCTGCTAACTTCCATCTGGTGGTAAATATCAGGATTTGAGTCGCTAGATTGACCCGTGTGTCCGCCCATTTGACCCAAGTCTTTATCTTTATCTTCTGAAGAAGATGAGTTGTTGTTCAATGCATGTTCTTGTGAATTGCCTTCTGCATCACCAAATTCTTCTTTATACATATCTTCAATCATCGGTTTCCATAACCGCACCCTCACATTGATGAACCAATTTGCAATCTAACAAAAATATATATGAAATCGAAACATAATTCAAACTCATAATATGTAAATCAAGATCATCCAAAATAGAGATGAGATCGATACTGAAAATACTGATACCGAATTTTTGGAAAAGTGGGTACCGAATATATCGGTACTTGTTCGGCTTGGAACGAGTACCGATACCGGTACTCATCTCAATGTTCATCTCTATATGGCGTCCGTACCGTACCGAGACCGAAATTCTGCAAAAGTGGGTACCGAAACTATTGGTACGGTACCGGTTCGGTATGGGTGTTCGGTACCAAATGTTCATCCCTAATAATTCCAAAATATGTAATTACCTGACCACGTGTGAGACCGGTTTGTTTCGCCAGCATGATCTTCTCTGAATCTTTCGGGTAACTGTAAAATATTAGCAATTTAACAACAAAATACAATAATATAACGAATCAAATGAGAAACAATAGAACCGAGAATTAAATGAACGTACGGGTTAAGAAAATGTTCAAAAAGCCAAGCACGAAGAATGGAAACGGAGCCTTCCGGCAACCCTCGTTGCGGCCTCCAAGAATGGCGAGTCCCGCCAAAATGATGAAGGTTTCTTTGTTGTCTGAGCTGTTTTTCAACATTCCTTAAACGTGGTAAAACTCTGCCCGGTGTATCATCTTGTTCTCCTAGACTTTGACAAGTCAACCGAACTTGACTGTTAATCGCATCCCTTAAGCACCGAAAATGGCGGGAAATCGTTTGATGTGCGAGTGCTGTGTATGGCCTTGCAGACCCGTGTCCCGAAACCACATCTAATGCTGATTCAACCACTTGCAATTGCTGACAATATTCTCTATATTTTCTGTCTACCTATATGTCAAATATTGTCATGTTTTTGTATTAGTATTTAGCAATCATAATTCAAAAATACATAATGTAATATTCAAGAAATACAATATTTACCTCGTCTAACAACGAAAATAACTTTGCGACCTTGTTCTGTAGATCTTGTTTCTCGGAAGCCGAAAGTTCACGAGGGGTAAATTTGGAATCTTTTTCATCAAAATGAAGGTTATGCATATAATTATTATTGTTATTATTATACTGCCTATTCATCTTTAGCTGAGTCAACGCGTCGCGAAGATTAGCGACTTCATCGAGTAATTCTTGTGACGGTTTAAGATATTTTGATTCCAAGATTCTACCGATAACCCCGTATGAACCATCATAAGTGTCGGAAACCAAGCATTGACCATTGGTCAAAGCTCCATTTTTTGGAGTATTAACTAGATTGAATGATATGTATTGAGTGTTTTCCACTTTGTTGGTTTGAGAATCCAAATAATTGTATTGGAAAGCAGGCAAATCCATGGAAGATGATGGTAGTTGCATTCCTAAACTAAGTGACAACTCTTGATAATTCAATTTATGTTCTTCGTCTAAGTTGTCACGGTCTTCAACCCGTGGGAGAATTTGAGGGTTTGGTTGCATATTACCAGATAAAAGCTCCAAAAACGAGGTGTCAGTTGATGATTGGTTTTGATACATCATGTCAACCGGATGACCTGATTCTTGATACGAGTCACTTGAAATATAAGAATTTGGAAATACATCTCGTTGATGATTACTCGAAGTGGAATAATAAGTAGCCATCTAAATTCCTGAATAAACAGCAATTATCAACCGGATTTAGATAGACCGGCTGATGATATACTGATGATCCTCTTGAAAGCAGATACGGTACCCAATTCAACAAGAAACATAAAAAAGTTTGTTAATTTAGGTTTTAACTAGTCTAAACGTCATAACTGGAAACACATGGCATGAAACACACAAACTAATAACAGTCTGTTACTTTCAAAACACAAAAATCTTGAAAATTTCATTTAGGCATATCATCGAACATTTACCGTTCGTAAAAACCAAAACAGAAAAACAGAACAAAGCTTCTTAATTTAGGTTTTAACTATTCTAAATGTCAAAACTGGAAACACATGGCATAAAACACACAAACTAATAACAATATGTTACTTTCAAAACACAAAAGAATTTCAAAATAGACATATCATCGAACACTTACCGTGCATAAAAACCGAAACAGAAAAACAGAAAAAAGCTTGTTAATTTAGGTTTTAACTATTCTAAATGTCAAAACTGGAAACACATGGCATGAAATACACAAACTAATAAAAATCTACAACTTTCAAAAGTCAAAACACAAAAATCTTGAAAATTTCACTCAGGCATATCGTCGAACACTTACCGTGCATACAAAAAAAATTTTAAAAACAGAACCAAGCTTGTTAATTTAGGTTATAACTATTCTAAATGTCCCAACTGGAAACACATGGCATGAAAACCCCAAAATAATAACAATCAGCAACTTTCAAAACACAAAAATCTTGAAAATTTCACACAGGCATATCGTCGAACACTTACTGTGCATAAAAAACCAGACGAGTTTTACCAAAAATAAGTCCACTGTGTGTGTATGTGAAAGACGGGGTGTAAATTAGACCAAAAGATGAAGACAGAAACAAAGCAGGTGCGAGGAAATCTTCCTAAAAGTGGGACAAAGTTTGGATATGAACAAGAACAAAACACGACGACTTAATAAACAAATGGATTAAAAAAAGAAATCCACACAACCAAACCTCATTATTATTGAACAATGACCAACACCCACAATTAAACAAAGATTAAACACTGCAATTATTGGATGACAAGCAAACAAAAATAATATTATAATGGATATAATTAAACAAAGATTAATCAAACACCCACCCAATTCTCACGTGTGGACAAAAGGCAAGATTTTGAATGATTTGAGGAAGAAAGCGTGGGAATTGAAATGGGTTTTGGTTGAATTGAGTGTTTGATATGTAAGTAAATAAATAAAGAAAGAAGATTGCTTGAAATTTGGAGATTGTGAAGGGTAACAACCAGTTGGTAGAAGTAGAAGTAGAAGTAGAATATAACACACCTTGGATTAATAATATGATTGTGTTGATCAAGAAAATGAAATTGGTGAAATAATAATAATAATAATAATAATAATAATAAACACACGTTGGGTTTCATTTTTATTCATATTGCCGGCAACAAACACTACTTCTGCTTCAGATTCATTTTCCACCGTTGGATTAGTTTTCTAGTTTTAAGTAATTTACAACATATCTATATATTTTCTTTTAGTGTTTACGTTCTGATTTGTCATGTTATAAGGGTAGACAAATATTCAAACCAAATCGCCTACAACTTCGGAAAATGATAAACTGAACCGACGGAGTAGGAAGGTTGGTTGGGCCTGTCGTTTTTAACAGTTAGAAGGTTTTATTTTTACACTTTGTAGGATTAATCAGCTTCTTTTAAAAATTCATATAATTACTCAGTATTCAAAATTTTTATATTATAAAAATATTTTAAGGATATAATACATTAAATATAACTTCAAACTAAAAAATATCTAAAGGTAAATTTTCGGTTCAATTTACTTGATCAATTTCAGATTCCCACCACCGGTCAGACTTATAAATCGACAAGTTGTTATTATCAAACCACATACATTTCAAATTGGCCAATTTGCTTAAACATGAACGGTTTGATCGGTTTCAACGAGTTTTAAACGCATCTAGTGCATTCATAGGTTGTTTTATCTTTGATAAAATGTGTTGAATTTATCTTAGTTTTTCATAAAAAAAAAAAAAAGAGTACCAATATAAAGTCATATACAAACTACCTTTTGAAAGAGACGTAACTATTTAATGATGTTGGAACCATATATGTTGTTGAATACTTTAACTTCCTTTCTACTTTTATTTTTCTCTATATGTAGTCATTTCCCTTTTAGAATATAGCCTACATGGTTTATATACTATATCATACATATATGACAGGAAAAAAATGTACTATTTATCATATTTATACTACAACATATAAATGACTATATATGCACTGCCTGCAACACTAAATTTAAATTTGGTTCTTCATTATATGTCGCAACATATACAAATGACTATGCACTTCTTGCAACTCTAAATTTAAACTTGCTTCTTCATTATATATCACAACATATATAAACGGCTATGCACTTCTTGCAACTCTAAATTTAAACTTGGTTCTTCATTATATATCACTTTGTTAGAGCATTAAATCTCATTCCTCATGCAACCAAAATTATATAATTTATTTTTTAAAAAGTTTAAAGTTTTCACGTAATGTGATACATCTATTTAGGGTAAGAAAGTAATTTAGCTTAATTTTAAGACACTTAAGAACATTGTTTTTGCATTTGATACAAGTGTTGATACATCATCAATTAGTCATTTACAATTTTGTCCATCTTGTTTACAAATCTATGCACATAGAAATGACTATAAAATGGCCCCTTGGCTTTTCCAAAGAATTCATTCATTCAATTGTTTGTTTGTCCTATATCGATGAAGAAATGAAAGTGGATCGACCACAAACTTTATAAAGTGGAGGCCCTAACCATACTTCATAAAATGACCTTTACTATGATCCAAATACGACAATACCCTATAAAAAGGTTCAAAAACGAAGCCCGTTTGGCACGCACATTACTAATTTCCTAAAATGAAGATCAACTTTACGATGTGTTCCCGAGTTTATATAAGAAAAGAAAGGCAAGGAAAAAAAATTTTCTCTTCTTATCTTTTCTTTTGGGTATCTCATCTTTTGCTTCAACTTGTTTTCCTTCCTAATCTTTCCAATTTGGAAATATACAAATTCTTTTATTTTACTTATCATTTTCTCTTACCCTCCCCTCCCTCCCCTCCTTTCTTTCTTTAAATGAAACTCGGGAACACATCTTTCTAAATTTTCCTTCATTTTCCTTTCTTAAATGAAACTCAGGAACACAACATACTTTTTTCATCCCTCATTTTCCTTCCCTTTCCTCAGTTAAATGAAACTTGGGAAAACAGTGTAAACGGACGTCTAATTCTATATATTAAAAGACGAGTATTAATTTCTCACTCCTTTACCTTATACATTTTATGATTGCAAGAAAGCAAAATACAATAAACCATAATGTAAAAATATTATTTAGTCTAACAGAGATAGGCTCAAGTACGATGTAGATAAAGTTAGAAGTATTAATCAAAAAATAAAGTTACAACATTTTATACTTTCTTTAAAGCAACAACTGATATACCGATGAATCCTACTTAAAATCTACATCTTTTTTTTTTGGCAGTTAAGTCCAAACTGCTTGCGCGATAACACGTTTAATTCAAACCTGGTCACCACTAAACCAAAAACCCAGTGTTTTAAGTGCATATATATTTGTATTAAGTTTGGTCTATATGAGATTTGTATATAGCTTAGGGATGTCACTTTTACCCGAAACCCAAAACCTAACACAAAAAAACCCGTACCCGAACCCAATAAAAGACTAACCGAACCGAAGTAATTCGGTTGGTTTTCGGGTTTGATTTATAAGTTTCGGGTCAACCCGAATAAACTTTTATTTTTGAAATTGAATATATTTTTACGGTATGATAGGCTTAGTCTTAACCATTAAATTTATCAGAATCTGACCCTAATCGATTGTTGACGTTCCAACTATTATGAGTCGATTGTTTATTGTTAATTTTTGTTCTAGTTTAAAACTAATAGCAACCATAATCGAATAACTAAATCACGTCCGATTGAAAAAGTATTAAGGATCAAGTTAGTTACTTAGTTTTATCATTGTTTTGAACTGTTTTATCAAGTTATGTTGGTTTATTATTTGATTGTTTGCGTTACGAACAAAGAAGAATATGTTGTTCGTTTTTTAAGCATTGATGTTTTTATTTTTTATTTTTTTTTTTGTTTTTTGTTTTTTGTTTTGTTTTCTATGATACTCAAAGCTCGATTAACCCAACCCGAAAACACCCGAACCCAAATTACCCGAACCAAAAAACCCATGAGAGATTTGGGTTGGGTTTCGGGTTAAGATTTAAAACTTTGAAACTCAAAGTACCCCGACCAGAGAAACCCGCAAAATGAATCAAAAGAACACCACCCCAAATATAACTTGTTACAAATTGTTTATAAAGATACTAACTTTTTTTTTTTCTCATCACATAGAACAAAACGGTTAAATAAATGGCGTGAAATATATCACTTAATTTAATATCTATCTATTTAACTTTTATAAGTTAAAAAAACAATAAAAGTTCTATGCTTTTCAACTTTCGTTTGTACATATGGCCGTCCACTTTGGACCATCGTTAATAATGGGTACCTTGGTGACTAAGTCGTGACCACCTAATATCTACTTGGTCTTTTAAGTTTTGTTTGTGCGTGTACACTCCGTGGGTTTTACAAGTTAGTAGTGGAGCCAGAATTTATACGGTATTGTCATATTCGGATTTCTATCAACTCGGCGTTAGAAGTTTCAGGTTGGGTCAATGAGTCAATCGGGTTACTATTACTAAAATTCTGATTAAAATAACTTGAGGCACATAAATCGGGTTTTCAAATACCCGGTTTCAGGTATGGAACTGGGTTCGGGTATGACCACAAGTATTGGAAAATCGAGTATTGGCAATACCCGGGTCAGGTTCGGGTCCATGTACTGTCTCTAAAACCCATATTCTATGCATCGGGTTCGGGTTGGGTATAGAACAAGGTATTCTAAAACCAGGTTTTTGAATACCCTATTTCCGGGTATTGAAAAACCATATTTCGGGTCAGATTTGATTTTTAAAGGTGTTGCACTTTTTAGGGGTATTTTCAGGTATTTTTCGAGTATTTTCGAGTATTTTCGGGTATTTAAAAAAACCCGATTTCGGGTATTGGAGAAACCCGGATCCGGGTATGGAACCGGTTCCGGTTTTCGGGTACGAGTTTTGGTATTGAAATGCATACCAAATCCGTACCCTATGGGTATGGTCGATTACGAGTTCGGGTGTTAAAAAGACCGGTACCGGATATTCTTTTCGGGTTCCGATATTTTGTGCACCCCTAAAAAAACACTAAAATCACTAAAGTTTGACAACTATTTACACTCAAGTTTCATATTATCGAAAACTAAGTTTCACATATAATTTTAAAATTATTGAAATAATGAAGTGTAAAAGTTGAAAAAAGGAAAGACACCTACGTAAACCTTGTGAGTAGCAAATAAATAAAAGAAGGATTGAGTCTACTGTCTAAAAATAGATATCAAATCACATAAATTCATCTCTCTTTCTCTATGTGAATCAACAATCACTATCGGCGGAAATTGTTAATGAAAACTAATTGGTAACTGTAGTTTGCCAGTTTCCGATCACATTTAAATCATACATATATCCCAATTATCTCCTAATTAGCTATAAATTATTTTATATATCAAACTACATTTGGCACACATATTTCAAATTAATCAAATTGAATTAATTTAAAACATAAATTACATCGCTTCAAGTTAAAATATATTTGTTCTTTAGCAATTAAGTTGTGGTGGTGGTATAATAATATTTAATGTATTATATTACAAAATGAAATGTAAATGGTGAAATCGCCCTAATAATAAATAGTACAATGATAATTAATGAATTAGAAAATGGTAAAAGTTGCATTGTGGGATAGAAGTGTACCATGGAATTTTGGGCAGGTGCCAAGACCAAATGAATGGTGTTTTCCATGGGTACCGATCGATAGCAGCTTCATCTTTCATCCACTATGGCCCCCTCTCTTTTGGAAAGACCACCCAATAGATACACAAGTAACCTTTGGGCCCAGCAAAGTTACATTTTAAATGCACATAACCCTTAGGCTATGCGTAGTGGAGGGGCTACAAATTGGAACGTTTTGTGCCGTGTGGCGCCCAAGTCAGCAAGGGGTGAGAATTTGTTTTTAGGGTATAATAGCGTAGGGGCTACAATAGTTATATAATATATATATATATATATATATTATATAATATATATATATATATATATGTGTATGTATGTATATATATATAACACATTAGAATATAATAATAATAAAAAAGAAAGGAAGCAGGTGATAAACTGTTGTCGCCCCGCCCCTTTTCGCCCATCTTCTCGCCCAGGGGGGCGGTTGTTGTCGCCCAATATCGCCCCTTTTTGTTGCCCAGTACGTATGGGCCCACCATTAGGTATTCGTTTGTATTCGTTTATCATGTAACCAAAGCTTATTATATAATCAAAATGATGGATTTTATGTTACAATATTGTTTTACACTTGTTGGGTCTTGAAAACATTCTTTTTGGTCCTTAAAACCTCCTTAAATGACTTAAAACCCAAACTTTGGGGACTATTATTGTCATTTACCAAAAACTTGTTTGACCATTTCAACCATCACATGTATATTTACCCTATTTGTATGAACCATACTCTTACCATTATAAAGCAAGGCTCCATACACCATTTTGGTTGTTCATCTTCTCCAAAATCTCTCTCAAATCCAAGTATTCATCTTCAACATTTTGTTACTTTTATTTCTTAAGGTCAACTAACTATAATCTTTCATTTTAACTTGTTCATCTAATATTACTAACACTTGAATATGGTGGTACAACTTATATAATAATACACACCCCTTGTTTCCTTTATTTTGTTACTTCACCGACTCCGGTTGGTTAAGTTTCGAATGTCCATAAGGCAAGGCTTCATGGAGGACTTCGTGTTCTTGATATATATTTACACACACATAACTTATTATACATATCACTTATGACTAACTTCTAACCCTTTGTAGTTTGTTCATCTTATTTACAAGTTCCATGGTGTGGGTTTGTATAAGACCAAACCTCGGTTTAAACCGAAACTAGTCCAAACCGGAAACCGAACTTTTGTTTACTAGTTTTGTTAAAATAGTTGTTTAAACATGTTTATTGCTAGATTTGAGTTTCAAAAATCATTTTTACAAGTTCTTTGATATTAAGCATATGGAATCCATATATGAACCTCGTTGGGAGATGGAAACCGAACTAAACCAAAACTTTTGCTTAAAAGACTTGTAGTTAACTTTTTAGTTGTAAAATTTAAGTTTTTTTCATTTATAAACCAATATATAAGTTCTATGATATTTGGGCATGTAGAAACCATCTATGAACTATTTGTGAGATGGAGACCGAACTAAACCGAACTATACCGACTTTTACTCGCTTAAGACACACAAGTGTGTTTTTAGTTATCAAGACTTGTATATTTATTTAAAAATAGTTTACAAACTGATTTTAATTATTTTCTTAAGTACTTGGAATTGTTGGATCTAACTTGATCTCATCACATAGTTTGGACCAACAAAACCGAACACACTCGCTTAACGTGCGTTGTTAGTTCTAAAACAATAGATCTACATACTTGGTTAAATTTTAGTATATTTTTAATGAGTTATCTCATAACAATTAATATGTTGGAAAGTTGACTTTGGGTTTGATCTTTGTCAAGACCCGAATCGACAACCCGAACACTCGTTAAAAAACCCGTTTTAGTATCTTTGTCCCAAAGGAACTTGCATTTTAGCATTTTTCACACCTTATTACTTAAAATTGGTTAAGTTAAATATTAAGGTTAGATACTTTAACCCGGTTTCGAGCAAACTTACATTTTTAAAGGATTGTTATTATAAATTCTTAAATAGTTACATTTTAAACCTTGAACTTTAACTGTTTACTTTTTGCAACAATTATTTTATTTAAAGATCTTCAAGACAACCATTCTAAATCCAAGATTTTATTGTCATTTAGGCCTTGCTCGTTAAACTTCATCCATCCGGTTATTCATCTTTTACCGATCAAGTTTTATACTTGAGCGTGAGTAACTTCATACCCCGTTTTCTATCTTTTGTTTTGGGGGTGACATTTCATACTTATTCAAATCAAATGCTTTATACTTGAGCTTAAACCAAAAACGTTGTTGTATACTTTACTTGAATAATTGCTCGATTTGGTGTTCTATGCTTATATGCCCTATGTATTTATCGCTTTCCGGTTGGTGGAATCTATAAATCCTAGACTACTTGCATTCCCCTTGTAGCAAGGTGTCGTTAACGTAATGCAATTAACGATATTCTATTAAATCCAAGACTACTTGGCAATCCCTTGTAGCTAGGTGGCGCTAACGTAATTCTATTAGCGATTGTCAATTTATCCAAGTTTATAGCTATTATTTATTGTTTTGTATACTAGTTTTGTGGCTTTTCATACTATATATCTATTGTTCAAACTTATGAATTGTTCAACAACATTTTTGTTGACAACTTTATTTTATGAAATGTTACAGGTTTGCATATAGGTTGATTATGGAGTTAGGTGAAGAAAATGACACAAATACCGTTAGGATATTAGCAAAAATGAATAATATTTGATTTGCTATATTTTGATATATTTTGTTGTATTTGACTTATGAACATTTGGTTATGTGACATTTTCGATGTTGTGAAATGAAATGAGTTTGTTAAATATTGTCGCTTTAAATAGTGTCATGCGCTTATGAGCAATCGTTACACCTCGGAATGTTCCAGCCTCCTTTGGTTGGGGTGTGACATAACAGTAGTGGACGAGAGGAGAGTTCCACAGTTAAGCGTGCCCAGCTAGAAGTAGTAGCAGGATGGGTGACCTCCTGGGAAGTCTCCACCTGGGCAACCAAAAACAAATCCGTGAGCTCTTCGTGGCAAAGCGGAAATATTGGTGGTGCGAGGGCCGGATGTTACAAGTGGTATCGGAGCCACTCTTGTTCCGTTCGGGATGGTGGGGCAAACCTCATCAGATACGGTGAGTCCTCGGGGGTGTCGTTAAGGTACACCTTAGGCAAATCCCACATCATAAATGGGATGGTGGGGCAAACCTCATCGAGGACGATGAGTCCAAAGGGGAGTGTTTGTAACATCCTAGGCAAAAATTACATCGGCCGTGTACAAGAGAGATCCTTGATACATAAGTAAATGCCCCGCCTCTTAAACCACCAACGCGTTTTGGGCTTAACGGTAGTGGACGAGAGGAGAGTTCTACAGTTAAGCGTGCTCAGCTGGAAGTGTAGCAGGATGGGTGACCTCCTGGTAAGACTCCACATGGGCAACCAAAAACAAATCTGTGAGTTATTCGTGGACAAAGCGGACAATATTTGTGGTGCGAGGAGGCGGATGTTACAGAGAATGTATGACAAGTACACAAGGGATGTATGTTTTGCATAACCCAACATCTAAATGATGAGTATGGTTACCCTATAAATAGATAATTGCATGGAAACGGTGAAACAAATCTTGTACGTTTATTTTTTTAATCCTTGTGTGAGATTATGAGGCAAGCAAATTAAACATTCTCTACCATTTTAAATGGGAATAAATGGAAGTTTTGGAATTAGAACAATCTTAATAATAGAAACTTTAGAAAAACCTCACCTCCTTAATTAACGAAATTTTGAACATCAAAACAAAAAATTAAAATGGTAATCAACATTAAATATTGAAAGAAAAAAATCCCCTCAAATAAGTAGTAAAATTTCTTCTCGTGCTACATTTTTTTTTCTAGATTATACTTTTATATATATATTAGTGCTGGTAACTATAATGTGTTAGTATTTAAACATTTGTGATATCGGTACTGATAACTACTAAAAAAAATAATGTGTTGGTATTGAACTTTTTATATGTATAATGTATTGGTGCTATTAACTTGTGAAAAGCTTAATGTGTTGGTTTTGAAGATTTGTGATATAAATTTATTTGTGTTGTTAATTTCTCGTACTATATATTTATTTTTCTTGATTATATAGTTACTAACCTCTATATAGGTGTGAGTGTCGCCTCGGTCAACAATTCAAACAATTACTTAGGGTAAAAAAAAGGAAAGAAAAAACTGGATTGCAAATATGAAATATGGTAAACCATTCAAAGTTAAAGGAGGGATACCAACTATTATTTTTGTAGCCCAGGCATGGAGACATCCTATCTAGAATTTCTATATAAAGTGGGCAACGAGGGTCTAAAGGAATGAGCAGATGCAAATGTTCAATATGCTTTCTTCTACGAACCAGTGTTTACCCAACCAAAATGTACCACACATGTAAAGTCAAAACATAAGAAGAGCAAGGCACCCATACGGTGTTTGACGCCGGTTATTGTAAT